>NC_142115.1:23937500-24230000 GCF_056152115.1 Neolamprologus brichardi
CCACCTTCTCTCCCCTCATGCCTGCACACCACCCACCTGCCCTTTGCACTCCCCCACAGAAGAGTTCGGATTCTTGGAAGGTGTTGGGTGTCTACAGTGTCACAACTAAACAAAACCATTTGAAAACAAAGTGGGCTCGTGAATGTGCCGGCGCAATCCGACCCCTGTCCCTTTGTGGCCGTAGAGAAAAACGGCCTCTCAGAGCGAAGGGGACGGGGGAGGAGGGAGGGGGCGAGCAAAGGGTGGCACACTATTTCAGTCCACGGGTTAGCCCTTATCCACCCACCCAGTCGCGCTTTTACCGCCCCCTCTCCACCCCGCATGCACCCAGACTTTTAAGTGCACCCTTCAAAGGTGAACATGCTATCTGAGACAGAGCGGTCTGTGTTACAGTACCTCCAAGAACGAGATGCTTCTATTTTTCTCCCTCTCTTTTATTTTTTTCTCTTCTTAGGCATTTTTATTTGCTTTCTTCCCACATTGGATTTTAGCAATGCTATCTTCTCGTAAGAATTTGAAAGCAGTCAAGAAATAAAGAAGTAAATAAGAATTGAACAATATAAAAATAGAGAAGTGTTGCAAGACTTATGAAGGAAGATCACCAAAGAAAAAAACAAATAGCCCAATTATGGCATAGATGAAAATATATGTCTTCTGGGAAAGTCCCACAGCTGACCACAGGCAGGATTTAAGGATGATCATTAGGTAGTAATTCCATTGATTTATATGAAATATGACAACTTAAGAGATACAGACAAAAGGGGGAACTGTCACATGATTTCTCAGCCATTTGCTCAAATAAGTACATTAATGTCCATCCATTCATCCATCCATTCATCCATCCATCCATCCATTCATCCATTCATCCATCCATCCATCCATCCATCTATTCTTCCATTCATCCATCCATCCATCCATTTTTTACCACTTATCTGGATTCGGATAGCAGGGGGCAGCAGTCTGAACAGAGAAGCCCAAACTTCCCTCAACCCGGCCATCTATTCCAGCTCATCCGTGAGGGATACCGAGTCATTTCCAAGCAAGCCAAGATAATTATTAAGTATTAATGACTTTAACATTCAAAAAACAACAACAAAAAGAAAAAGAAAAAAACCCCTCTGTTTCTTCACAACATATGCAGGAACAGAAGAACTACTAACTTCTTGTGAATCATTTACTTTACTATCTTTTACATGTTCAGTTGAGACCTTGCATTTATTTATTTAGTATCTTTATTTCAGAACAGGAACAGTGTGTGTGTGTGTGTGTGTGTGTGTGTGTGTGTGTGTGTGTGTGGTTGTGGGTGTGTGTGTACATGCATGTGTACCAGTGTGATGAACTGTCTGTCAATCAGCATCTGAGTTAATTATTTTGTCACCCCGCTGGGTGTGAGTGTGTGTCAGGAACTCTGACCTGGAGACCTGGGGTTGAGTCACCAACACACACATCAACACATTCTTCCCCCTGAGAGCTGAGGGGTCCACCCAAGTACTCAAAGGATGGTTCACTGGCCACCTGACTACCCCCTGTGTTGACCAAGATGAAATGAATGTGTTAATATGAGTAGTTATGATCAATTTTTACTGACTGCAGTCAGGATTTCAGGAGACATCTAAAAATGTAAAAATAATATAATATTTTTTGTTTATTTGTTTGTTTGTTTGTTTTATTCATCTTCACTGATTTTTCTTATAGCATCTTATTTGTATTGATGCACTAAGAACTGCATAATAAGAACTGGTAGTTTTGGTTTTTTTGTTGTTTTTTTTTACATTTGCTGACTAGGAGTGTCTTTGTCCTCTATTCTGACTGACCAGTAGCAGATATCAAATACAAACAATGAGTGCTAAGCCACCATGCTTGAACAAATCTTCGCAGCATGATCCAATAGACATTGCATCTGTAAATAAATAATAACAAAAACCACCCATTCTAATGACATCTAAACCAAAAAAAACTGCACTTTATTTTCCCACAGGAGAGACGCGCTTGTACAATAATCGGCACCTACATGTGTCTCGGTCCATAAGCTCCACCACACACCGTGAGCTAAACTGATGAAGAGTAACCCAAGAATGAAAATTAAAACACTGTCACCTTGTTTTTGAAGATGAAAGATGCCGAGTAAAAGAACAGTGAGCGAGGACTTATTGGATTAGCAGCCGACACAATCGCATCTGTGCAGATTTGCCTCTGTGCTGTAAATGTGATTGTGGGCAATAACATGTCGATTAAGGGGCCGTGGCTGGACTATTGGAGGCTTTATGTGAGACTGCAGAGGAGATGATTTGATTATCGAGGGCTAAAGTGAGAAACCTTCAGGGAGAAGGGGTGAATACTGATGAGAAGGTCCAGAAGTAACCAGTCAAAAAAGTAATACTTTTTACCACATGACGTATTTGCTTTGTTTTATTCTGAGAACATCAGGAAGCACTGGAATTTTTTTTTTTGTACATTTATGATAAAATATCCAAATCACTCAAACTCTATATTTAATGTAGAATATTCAGTAACAGAAGTTGCAACCTCTTCGATTTACAGCACTCTGTGAATGTTTGAAAACTGAGGACATGAAGACAGAGTATTGTAATTCTGAAAGTATCTTGTTTTCCAACTCTTGCTGATACTGGATTTTCATTGGTCAACACTTTGGGCCCCAACTTAGTTTCAAAATGCCCCAAATGTTTTCAGCAGGTGACCAGTGTAGGATAAAGTCTATTTTACTCTTTAAGTAAGTGCAAAGATGTAGTTTGGCATTGTGTTGCGAAATAAGCAAGGCCTGGTCCCAAGAATGAGCTCTAGAGGAGAGGTACCAGAGGATGCATCATCCACAAAAATCCAAAAGAATGTCAAACTTTGATTGGTCAGACCATTGAATAGCTTTCCATTTGGGCTCAGGCCATGTTAAATGATATTGGCTGCAGAGTATACAGTGAGAAATTCTCGATTCTGAAGTTTTTCCTGCAGCGACCTCCACAACAGGATGTTTCCAAAGTCGTGCCACCAGAAGGCCGAAAGATCAGAGCCATTCAGTGGCTGACAGAGATTTTTCCAGAGTTTCTAAATCTTTTATCAATGTCTTGACCATAGATGAGGAAATCCCCAAATTACTTACAGTTTTGCCTTGAGAAATGTCCTCAAATTGTCAAAACTGATTGCAAAGCATTTCTGGGCATCTTTCTCTCTCTGTGTCTCTCTCTCTCTTTTTATAATCCAGTCATTTTAACACCCACCTTGAAATATATCCAACTTTCAAACCTTTATCTTTTTTTTTAGTTTTGAAAAGACAGACAATACTGGCGTTTGATATACTGCTTTAGGGAACTGTTAAATTGACGTTCACTTTAAATCTTTGCCTCACTTTTCGTGACTTTTAGACACAACCAAATTTCCTGTGATCTTTTGGGACAATGTTATTGATAATAATAAACACACAAAAATCACCTTGGAAATCTTTGCAATCATTCGTAGATATTCCTGAAATTTTGAAAAACAACATTGCACTAGTATTTCTCTTCTTGAGTTCCTTCCTCCATCTCTGTCCTCCTGGTGATCAAAAAGAGGCCTCTCTGATTTCCACCTTACAAATTGTCTTATCGGTCTGTGAGCTGATTGGGGAGAATGAAAACATGACCTTCTCAGACGGGGTCTCTAACAGAAAACTCCAGGTACACTGATCGGGGCCGATAAAAGCTTAAGGAAGAGGATACTGCAGAGTCATAGAGAGACTTATCTCTGGGTTCACTGATCAGCAAAGATAAAGCCATATGAGGATAAGGGAGAGCAGTGGAGTGGCAAACAAGCACCATTAGGGTTATTCTTTTCATACGTAGAAAGAGAGAGAAAGAGAGAGAGGGAGGGAGAGCAGGCCTGGCAGTTAAGTGGCTAACAAGGTCCATTATTACTTCTCAGACTTTCAGAGCGATGGTGGGCAGACTGACTGAATGACTGATTAGGCTGCGGAGTGACAGGAGTGATGGGTAGAAAGAAGGAGCGTTAAAAATAAAGCGTGATTACATACACATTTGTACATATAACTTAATCACTGTCTGGTTAATTTATGTGTTAAGGTGAACAAAAGTTCAACTTAATAAAACTTTTTCATACAGTGTATTTATGTTCACTTATAAAATGATTTAACACCCTTTTTTTGTAATGGGGCAAACTGCAAAAGTCAGTTTTATCACTTAATAAATGAAGTGGCTGTAAAAAATTTCATTTGATTTACTTCTCACAGTTTATAAAAGATAAATGGATAAAATGTGCCACAAAGAGTCACTAAACCCAAATGTGAGATGATCTCATCTTGATACTTGCTTGTGAATATGCCAACACAGCAGATCACTAGAAAGATTTTTAAGTGGGACATCCGAGCAAAAACTATAATTGCACATTACGACTATCTACAGAAAGATTCAGTCTTATTACGCCGCCTTTAATAGACACTATTTTGCGCAATGTGTGATTTTTATTTTTATTTTTTACCTTAAGCTCATAATTTTTTTAAGAAATTATACCAAAAGCATGGTGTATAATGGGTGGCTATCCAGTTGTTAAGTGATGACGTGACAAATCTACCTACTTCCGGGACTAGAGTAGTCTGCGTTTAATATGGCTTTTGTGTTGTTAACATGTTTAATGTTTTGTATTCACTTCTATTTAATCTCAAAAAGCTCCTAAAACAGTCAGTGATCACTGTTGACCTCCCTCGGCTTTTATTACCGCTAATCATTTATTTAAGCTCAGTTTTTAAAACCTTAGGATGTAACTACAGCCCAGCCCATGCACCATGACTAACCTCGTATTGTGGATGGATTATCTCAATTGTTCTCCTGGCTGAAGTTTGGTCCTTTTACAGCATCCTGCCATGCGATTACATTTGTTCCTGACCACCGAGAACACTCACGTTAACTTTTATCAAGTGGGAAAAAAGTTAGCTTGTTTATATTATGCTAACATAGCTGTGTCGCTAGCAGTCACGTAGCACATCATTATATACCAGCTAGCCAAACTTCAGTAACCCTACAAATGTCACTGCTGTTTAGTTTTCTGTCTTCATTTATGTTGGAAGTGATAACAGAGCTGTACGTTTTAATATGTTTCCAAAACCCCGCAGTCAGGACACGCTATATTGTATTTAGATAGAAGCTAGCGAGCTAACTTCCTGCTAACTTCTAACTGCGTTAAATGTCATAAGTTCCGTTTTCATGGATGCCTGGATGTTAAACTCAATTGTTACACCTGGTAGAGCAGAACGCTGATCATTTTATTAAAGATGAAAGACTTTAGACAGTTTTTCAACTCTCAGTAATGCCATAGTGATCGTTTGATATATGGACCTGCAGCGGAGTTTAGGCCCCGACACGGCTAGTGACGTCAGACTTAACAACCGGAGCTTTGGAGGTAAAGTGGGTCATCTCCCAATTGGAAGGTGAGTGGTTTGCTTCCCACTTCTTCCTGACTGCATCTCAAAGTATTCTCAGGCAGGATACTGAACCCAGAGTTGCCTGTGATGCATCCATCAAAGCGTGTGTGTGAATGTAGACAAGGTGCTTAGGTATAGGAAAAAAGTATTTGTATGAATGTGTGTGACTGGGTGCCTGAGGCTTGTTGTAAAAGGTTCAGTTAGAGTAGAAAAGCACTATACAAGTACCAGGCCATCCATTTATCATAAGACATTTTTTAAAATGAAAAATAAAAATAATAAAAATCGTCACAAATAATAATATTAATTAACTTATATTCAAAGATTTAAACAATTAAGGCTTGGGGTGGAGAATAAAATCAGGTCTAAGTAGCAGCATAAGAAAGAGAAGGATCAGCGGAGGGAGGCGAGTGCATGGGGATACAGTGCAAAGGGCTGGCTAAACTTTCAGATCTGTCCCATTGTTCCACATTAAAAGCATCGGTGTCCATTGTGAGAGCAGGGAGGGCAAGGTTTCCATGCAAGCTGAGGATGGCTGGAGGGAAAAAAGAGGGGGGAAAGGAGACAGAGAATGACAGAAAGTTCAAGAAAGTAAGGAGGATGTGTTGGAGCATAAACAATACATCAAAACAAAAAGTATGATGGGGAGAAAGAGAGGAAAAAGGTGGGCGTAGAGGTAAAAGAAGTTGTGATGTGTGCACATGATAAATACCCCCACCCCCCACCCCCCACCTCTCCCTTTAGCTCACGCTTGGCTGCTCCAGGATGGAGAGAGAAGGAGAGAGAGGGGATGGGGGAAGAATAGAGGGTCATATTAGACAGTGGGGGCTTTGTTGACACTTATCAGACTGATGGCAAGAACTGGACCCAGAGAGGAGAGACAGTGAATAGAAATGGACCAAGGTGTGTGTGTTTCTGTGTGTGCGTGTTGGACTGAGGATGTGGAAGAGAATGAGGAATGAGCCTGAAAAAAAAGGGATGATGCAAATACGGATGAGACAAGAAACTGTGACGAGCAAAGGGGGACAAATGAGGAGAGCCATAGCATGCTGGAGATCACTTTACCAGCCTGAATGCACCTTCAGGAGAGACTGAAGAAGTCGGAAAGAGGTGGAAGAAGGGAGCGCAGGGACACTGACAAAGAGCGAGAAGGTCAAGGAGAGGTATATCATATGGAGTCCGAGAAAACAGAAAGCTAAGGGAGGAAAGGGCCAGAGAAGATCGTATTACACAAGAGTACACCAGAGCTACATCTGCATAGGTGGAGTTTCACAGAAAGAGGGACTCTGCTGTGTGTGTTGCTGTGTATCAGGGTGGTGAAAAAAGTTATTTTTCCCCCCTGCTGTTTTCTGTAACTCACTTCTTAACTTCATCGCTTTCCTTCACTTTCCCAATAATACACTGAGACATACAGGCACGCACCGTGGCAGCTCCCAGCTCACTGCGGTGCGCCTGCTGAGAGGGGTCATGTCAGACATCAACTCCCGTCGCGTCAGCTCTTTTTATCCCACTATTCAGCACAGCTGAGCCTGTCACCACACTAACCTCCCCCCACCCACAAAAAGGCCCAGACACGGCCTCTAACTTCCACGTAGACGCAAACATATTTATGATGTACGCACATAATTCAAAAAGCACTCACACACTCATTCACAAGCCCCATCAGACCCAGCTATTTAGATGCAGTGGCGTTCTAGAGGGGACCGACCCCCAACTGGTGTCCACCAGCAGGGGTGCTGATCTTATGCTGGCATTCCCATCTCAGCCACCTCAAAAGTCCCTGCCACTTTACAGACTAGAGAGGCCAGGACACGCACATATGAACTCACACAGTCACGATTGTCCCAGAAAGACTGCCAACAAACAGAAACAACCTAACAAGACTTTGTCCGAGCTCTCTTCTCTCAGGACAGCTTTGTTTTTTTAACAAGGGTGAAAGTTTTCCTGGAGCTTGCAAGTGTACATTTTTGTGCACCAGCCCTAAAAGTAAAACTATGGCAAATACCACTGAACAAGTTCAGGCACCAGTAAATCGAATGGACATCTAGCACTTTTTTTTTAGTGAGCCAAGTCATGTCCTGTAGTATTTTGCCTGCATTTTATATTTCACTTTTTTCCACTCCAACAGTAAAGTTTAAGGCAGACCCTCCCTTTATGTTAAAATCAACAGTTTCAGGCTAAACTGTGGGGACAAAATTGTAGCAGTAGTAGATTACACCAAGCAATCCAAGTAGGACAATAATCAGTTGGTGAAAGCAGAAAAATAAATCATGAAGCCAACAATATTATTTGTCTAAATGACAGAGACATAATTGGCATCATTTGACTCAAACAATTGCAGACAGGCAGACAATGCAAAGGCATGGAGTGCCAACAAAGCTCTGTCTGAACAACGTCATATAAGGCAACCTGGGGATCATTCATTGTCCGCCTGTCTTTCTGCATGTCTCCTTCTGCTTAATTAAAACACTGCAATAATGTGACAGAACCATCAGAGTTGACTGCAGCCGCTAAAAGGAAGGAAAACCACCGTTTAGTTGTGCCACACTTCAGGCAAACGCAATAACGAGACACTATCGCTACAAAGCAAATGCAGAGATTACAGTAGCAATATATATTTTCATTTTTTGACACAGATCTAATTAACAATCTTTCATTAACGGAGTGCAAAGAGGACAATACAGAGGAATGCAGCGCTAACAAAGCTCTGTTTGACTGATGTTCTGTAAGGCAGCCAGGAGGATCAGTCATTGTCTCTCTGTGATTGGTGTGTTGTCTCGCTGCTCCGCAGCATCACCGCCAGCAACAGGGGAATTCTCCCCCGCTGCTGTTTCGCTTTGCCTGCAGAGAGAAAGGTTATGAGTGATGACTAAACAAAAGCAGTTTTTTTCTGTAAAGTGTTTTATAAGTTTTCTGACAGCAGATTTTCAGATGTTTTAATAACCCAAATGCTGTCCATAAAAAGCATATTGCTGCAGTCCTCAAATCCTGTCTTATTTCTTGGTTCATGTTTTTATGTCACTGTAAATTATTCTGGCCACCTTTTTCCAGGAAATCATATTTATTGGTTGCAGTTATTATGCACTGCACAGTCTTGTCTGCTAACCTTTTGGAAATATCATAAAAAATCTTTATGATATTGTTTGTTTCCCGGTGCATGAGCATGAGCTAAACTTGACTTATAGGCTATTTTGATATTGTTTGCCAAAAGTGAAAGTAAGATACGCAGTTAGTGATGCTCTTTTATTATTAAACTTTTACCACTCTATGTGTCAAATGTGGATATGTGTGAGTTTCTCTCTTTATGGAACAGTTGTGGTCACCTTGACTTTATGTCAGTTATACCAAAATGTAACAGTGACAAGTTTTCCCAGCAGAAATAAGAGTCACCACATCCATAAAAGTTTTCACAGCATTTGTATACTGTTCACTCGCATGTGTTGGTATTTCTTTTTATACACAGCATCTCTGGTAGCAACCACGAAGGAACAAATAAGGTTAGGTGACTTATTTCACTTATTTCAGTGTCCTAAAGCAAAACTTGCATAAAATACCCAGTGGCTGGCTATGACACAATAACAATACTTTGCTAAATAAGCTCATGTAAGCATAGCATTGTGGTGGCAAATTGAGGCGGCAAATTTTTTTATACAACATCAATGGAAAACCTTCTGTTAATTGAACATACAGTAGCTGTGCAGGGTTGGCTGTATAGACAGAGCTGGATATATCAGAGTAATCTACAGCTCCACAAATGTATTATAGTGTCTGTGGTGTGGAACTTGGTAAATTAATGTTAGTAGAGTTTCAAAACCATTTTGAAATATCATAAGCTGTTTAAAACCAATAGCCACATCACAATGAGATAGTGCTAACATTATGTTTGGTGGCTTTGTGCAAAAAAGAAACCTAGAATCTTTTTCTCAGTGTTTTCAGCCACATCAGTTAACGTTGATTGTTACAGTTACTTCTAACATGAAATATGTCCTACACTCAAAGAGTGTGTGGCTTTCTGTGTGTGCGTGTGTGTGTGTGTGTGTGTGTGTGTGAGAAAGCGAGGGAGAGTTTCTATGCATTTTTGCATGGGTGTGTGCGTATGTGTGTGTGTGCATGTGTATGTGTGTCTCCCTGCATTTCTTGGGGGAGTTGGGGTGGGGGGGTTACATCCCAGACGTGTTACCAGGGTGACAAGGTGCTCCTTGCCGCCGTCGGGTCTCGGCCAAGTTGGGCGCCATGGTGACTGGGTGGTGACAGACACTGTGACAAGTCCACTGGGACATCATGGATGGGTCAACCTTAAAAGTGCACACACAACGAGCGCGCGGGCATGCATGTAAGGCGTGGACTTACACATGCACTTGACACAGGCACTAAATAGTTAAGCCCTCATAAACGAATATGTGGATGCAAGCTTTTCACATATTACAGGAGAACATAAACACTATTTAGATGTACAGTATGAGAAGTGTAAGCATATTATCTGTGTGTGTGTGTTTGGTTTTAAAGCAGCAGGATGTCAGATCACTTGCTTCGCTTTTGTTCTGTGTATGTTTTCATACTTTTGTTTCGCCTATTAACTCGAGCAAAAACATACCGTACGAATGGTTCTTGCCTCGCAGCCTGCGTTGTTGGAAACACGACATGCTTGCTTGTTTTGTTTTTGAATCTGTGTGCAATCCTGAGTTTGATAAATACATAGTAGAAAAGCACCTGTATAACAACCCTGACAAAGCAAAACTAACAAAGGAAAAAACATTCTAACTTTAATGGAAAGTACAAACACACACGCATACACACACATGCACGAACACATATACACACAAACCTTGACCAGGAGACAGGAGAAGCCAGGAGCCACAGTTTGAGCATCCTGCTGTGAAGGGTCACAACCCCTATCAGACTCTATGTCAGTCTGTCTATTGTGCTTTGGGTAGAGTACAAACACACACACATACACACAAGCAATGCTATAACTTACATGGTCTCCATGACAATGGTGGGGGCGACAGTAAGGCGGCAAAATGGCGCTGTACTGGCTGCTGAGGTGTTATGATGAGACGATCAAACGTAACCATCAACACTGCTCCGACGCAAGGCGTAGTGACATCATGTTGCCTAGTTTGGTGAAAACAGGGTTTATGGAAGAGGCCGGTGTTTTAAAGTGTTTTGTGATGTGTCATTAGAAGAACATTCAAAGTTCAATCAGGTTTTACTCAAAACTGCAGACATGTTTGTCTGACATGTAGCCAGACCATTTCTAACACATAATCTGTGCACACAGTCTAGTCTGCACATTAAATACAGTTTAAATCCATCTGTCACCACATCCTGTCAAACCACAACCCGATTCAAGCTCTGTGTGTGTGCGTGCGTGTGTGTGTGTGACTGCCCAGGAGGAAGGCAGACCAGTGGGATGGTTGAGGAACTACAGTAGAGCTTAGTTGTTGTTGCTTCACAAATTTGCTTCTCTTAGGTGAGAAGATTTGTTAGAGAGCAACATTTTTAACTTGTAATGGTGAGAGTATGTGGATCCGTGTGCCAAATACTATGGAAATAAATAACTTTGCTTTCTTTGAGCCAGCTGTGAGACAAGTGCACAGAGAACATCTACAAAGTGCAGGACTAAAAAGAAAAAAATATATATTTTATTGGCACAGCCAATATAATTTGAATGTATGACCCTCTTTAGTTTCCCTTTGTTATGTATTTAGTAAAAGCAATATATTGTGTAGTGGTACTACTTTATAACATAAAGTAGTACCACTACACAAGTGTGTTGTATGTGCGCATTGATATGCCTGCGCCCTTGCAAAACATGTTAAATAAAGTAAGTTACTTCAACAAAAAGGTGTTGTTACCATAGCAGTTAAGTTATAAGAGAGACCATAACACCCTTGTTATTTTTTTATTTAAACCTTGGCTCAGGTTTGCGGTGGCTGTAGCTCAGGTGGCAGAGCAGGTCACCCAGTAATCAGAAGGTCGGTGGTTTGATCCCAGGCTGCATGTCAAATATCCTTCACCAATCCCATCACCTGTGTGTGAATAGGTGAACGACTAAATGTAGTGTAAAGCGTTTGGGGTCCATAGGGACTAAGTAAAGCGCTTTACAAATGCAGACCACTTACCATTTAAACAGGCATGACATTTTATGTAACTTATGTTAATATACTGAATTGTGTGGCTTAAGAGAGAGCAGCAGCAAAGGTCAGCTGATTAAACAGACTGTCGACCGAAAAAAAAATCAGCAGAAGCCCAATACTCACTTGATGATTGTGATTATTACGCTACCTTACATAAAAATAGCTTCAAGTACACACCAATAACAGGTGAGTGCCTGCTCCGCTCCCAATGGTCTGCAGTTACTGCTAAGTAATATCACTTAAACGCGTCTGAGTATCACTTTTAAGTCAACTGGTGGAATTCTCTGAACTGAAACAAAGCATGCTTCAATTCTTCCTTTCTTGATCTCCTGTAGCATAGCAGACACTGAAACATCCATCCAACAACCAAAAAGAAACACCAGATACATCATACATCAGAGTTTCCACAAATACACCAGTTATTTAAATTATCACTGTGATCTTCATCTCATGCCATAAAATTGGCAATGGACAATAAAGTTGTTATTTCTTTAACAACTTTATTGTCTCTGCGCCCATTAAAATGGCTGTACCTTGCACACAGAGATTTAATGTAGAAGAACTAGTTTGACAGTTCTAGGACTGTATAATGATAGTTGTTTTTTTTTAATATATAAGGATGAACAAACTGTATTCTCCCAAAGTGGTACTCAAATGAGAGCAAAGAGAACACACCTCCAGAGGATGCTGAAGTTACAAAAGGACATGAAGGAAACTTTGTAGTTCTTTATCCCATCTCAAAAAGAATGTATCTGCTGCCACCTGCTGATCTGTGAATGTGTGACAGTGTTTGGCTCTTTTTCATTTTTTTGTTTTTAAACTCTGGGGGATTTGGTTCCTGAGTAACGGGATATTTATCAGATTATGAGGACAAAATAAGTTTAAACATCTTGTATATTTATTGCAAAAAAATTTGATCTAAATGTGTTTTATACACAGTACTTTGCGAAAGTCTTGAGCCACCCCTTTCATTGGGAAAATGGGAAAATAGCTGCAGGAATTTATGGAAACACTGCTAAAGTACATGGAAATACAGGATATAAAGCTAGAACAGAGTTTGTACAAATGTAACAGGCTTTGGTAGCACTCACTCACACACACACACACACACACACACACACACACACACACACACACACACACACTCACACACACACACAATGAAATCTCACTATTGTTGGTTTTAAAATATCCTCTTCAGTTGGATTTACTTAACATACTTAACATTTTTTAAGTTTACTTAAGTTATTTGTGTTATTTAAGTAAAATTAAAAAGGTTATTTCAAATGTTTCCACCCAACTGTATTGAGTAACTCCAAAGAAATTGACTGTTGTACTCAATTTTTAAACTGAGTGAATGTAAAGGCATTGAGTATTTACAGTATTTAACTGAAATAACAGATAAATAAAGTCAAAATTAAGATGTTTCATATGAGTTACTAAACATAGTTGTGTGAAACTACTTAAGTAAATTTAAAAAAAAAACATTCTTTGAGTTCAAGATGATCCCACACTGCTTTTATAATGTTGAGGTCTGGCCTCTCCTTCCAGGTATGCTTTTACTACATTGGCAGTGTGTTGGGGCTCACTGTCATGCTGAAAAGTGAAGCCATCCCTGATCAGATGCTTTCCAGATGGCACTGCATGGTGGATCAAAATCTGGCTGTACTTTTCTGCATTCACAATTCTAATGGTAAAGCAATTGTGATAAGATCTAAGATCTCCAACACCACTGGCTGATATCCAGCCCCAAACCATAGCAGAGCCTCCATTGTGTTTTACAGATGGCTGTAGACACTCCTGACCTCCTCCCTGCATGCTGACAACAATTTGGATTCATCACTCCATCAGACCGGTTGCTACTGATTTTCAGTCCAGTTGTTGTGTAATTTGGCAAACCTCAGCCTTTCCCCTTTCTGTCTCTTCTTTGAGAATGGCTTCTTGACAGCCACCCTTCCAGTGAGACCATTTCTGAGGAGACTTCGGTGAACATTATATGGATCAACTGGAGAGCAACATCAATCTCTCAGGTCCCGTGTCAGGTCTTTCCTGCATTTCTTTCCTATTTTTCAAGGACATAACTTTTAGATACTGTTTGTCTGCTATAGATTTTTAAGTTTTTAAGTCTGCCACTTCTTTTATCCTCCACTTTCTTCTGTTTTTAAAGGACACACTGTACGCCATGCCAAGATGTAAACAAATGATGTGTTTTTGTGCTTAAATATAAAATTCAAAATTGGTTCTTTGCTAAATGGTCTGTTATGTGAACACTCGTTCATGCCTGCAATTAGGTGTATTTTTGTGCTTGAATGATTCATTGGTCAAGCCATCGTGTTAGTATTAAGTGGCTTAAGAAACAACTACAACAAAACCCCATTCATTTGAAAACAGTAAGGTAGAAGGAAGGACTGAACTAAAAATGAGTGGAAAATCTGCCTTTGCCCAAATAAAAACCTTGAAAGCTCTTCAGAAAGCCCAGAGCACTATTACTCAAGCACAATTTCAAATATACAATAAAGTCTGGCTCCTTAAAAGCAAAATTTAGGGAAAAAAGAGTTTCTAAGGACTTCATGCGTCAAGTCAGGGGATAAGAGCCTGCTCCTGACAGAGCCAGATTTTACCCATTGGGTATTATCTGGAGATAAATGGCATATAGAGCAGGAAAATGTGTTGTATTTAGAAGACTTTGGAAAAAATGTATATTCCCAATATAAATTTATATTTGTATTTCCCATTAAGAGTTCTCGTGTTGGATGGTTAAACGCAGAAGAAATAAGTTATTATTGCTTTGATGGTAATAAATACATTAATGAAAACAGAACATATCCTTCCAAGACAAATCTGGGTTCACAAAAACAGGCATTTCCTGTAGGCATGCAATGCTATTTGTTTTCACAGTACATGCAGCAGTTTGATGTTCATGATGGAAATTATTATTATCATCATTATTAATATTGCACCACGATTTACTTAGAATTGCTCATTTTCAACGCTCTGTACACCCCGACGACGCCATTCTAAACACATTTCATGGACTTGGCTAGTACCTGTAAATTGCATAGTAATTACAATTTAGAAAGACATGTCTGTATCTTTGTAATTAGCTCATACACAGACAATTTAAAACAAAGTGCATATTGCAGTTAATGATCCATACATTCAAATGATATGGTTACCCACAAGTACTACCGGGTGTGTAATTTTATACACCAGTGATTTCATAAGCAACGTCGACACTGCCGTGAAAATAATGAACCTCCTTCTCTTCTGCCCACTAGTGGAAAGGAAAACGCTGTGATACCTCACGGATGCATTCATATGTATTTATATTCGCGATGAAACGCTGACACACTACCATTAGCCCTGTAAAATTCAATGTGAGCGAAAGCGGAAGTATGCTACAGAGTACCATCTTGACTTACCGATGAGTTTCCGCCCACTTCCTCCTCTTACCAATGAGCTGTGCCGGCTCGGATTCCTCCAGGGCCGAGGGAGTTCGCGGGAAACCGGGTATAGTCGGGATGCAGCATACATAACACGGGAGTTTAACCGCTTTCTTTGTTACAAAACCCGTGTGACATTACCGATCAATTTTAAGCTGATGCCGTTAAAAACGGAGCAGTGACACAGCTTTCTTACCCTCTATGCTAATATCTGGCGCTAGTTAGCGGGCTGTCACATCGTGCATCACGTTGTGCTTCATACGGCTGAACAGGAAAAAAATACGGCTGAGTAGGAAGAGACAAAGAAGTGCCGCTGTCAGGCACATAAAGGACCTGGTAAAATGAGTCTCTTCAATTTAGACCGGTTCCGTTTTGACGGGAGGGCATGCAGCAAGGACCAGGTTAACGGGTCAAAAAGTCCAGAGTCTGAAAAGGAGAACAAACCAGGTAACCAGCAGCTACATGTAAAGGCTAGCTCTGCATTGCTGATAGCTAGATGTGTTGAAATGCTATCGTTAGCATTACCTGTATCACTTTAACAGCTCAGCATGGCTTTCCCCCGCAGCAGTATTAAGGTAGATATTTAGAAATAATGCTTTCAATCTAAAGCTGGCCATTTACACAATCAAATATTACACGTACAGCATAAAAGACTACAATGTTAAGCCATTTCAGAAATCCTATAAGAGATTTGAGATGATGTCAGTCTAATCTTCATCTTTTAGCAGCATACGAACACTAAGCTCAGTATTATGATGATGTCTTGTGTACCAGGGTTCACAAGTCAACCATAATTTCAGGATTTGGTCCTTTTCATATCCACCTTCTTTAACTTCAAGTAGTTCCATGCATGTGGTTATGTTCCATGTTTTGCCAAGAAAAACGTAAAAGCAGACAGGTGTCATACAATTTGTAGTATCACTGGTCTTCTTCACTGGTATTTTTCCTGCAAACATTAATTTTAATATATTGAATGAAATCTCTTTGTCTGCTGTTAGGAAAACATCTACCAACATGTTTCTGCTGTCTTTTTTTCCCCCAGCCCAGACAAAGCCTGTCAAAGCCCCCCCAAAATCCGTGGCCCGAGGAGTTGTTTTTGAGGAAGTCTTTACTGTTGATTTAGAGGAGGATGAAGTCATTTCTGAACCAAAGACCAAGATGTCATTAACAAAAAAATCCAAGTGTGTATATGCTAAAATAACTAGTAATTATTTTTTTCCCCCCAAATGTATGCATTCGTTCACTGATCCACTGCATATTTTAGAGTTGTTATCTTTCTTTTATAGCAAGCCTGCTGGTAAAGCATCCCAAATTGTAGTGCTGGATGATACGGACGACGACAATGAATTGGATGACAAATTGAACAGACTAATGGAGATGTTTCCTGAGCTGACAAGACCGGATGCGCTGGAGGTGAGTTTCAATAAAAGGTTTTCTATCTTTTAGGGCTACCATGATTAGTCGACTAGTCACGATTACGTCGACTATCAAAATCGACGACGACTGATTTGATAGTCGATGCGTCGTTTGAAGCTTTGTAAGATCACAAAAGACGCAGGAATAAGTAGTAGGATTTAAGAGTGTAATAACAGACTGAAACAGAAGATGGCAGCACTGCATGTACAAGGATGCCAGCTGCCGTTAAACCCCGAAGAAGAAGAAGTAGCTCTGTCTAGTGATGTGCGATACCACTGATTTCCTATCCGATCCGATACCAAGTAATATTCAGGGTGGTATTGACGATACTGATCCGATACCGATACTTTGTACAAAAACGTATTTTATTTATTGTATCTCAAATTATAGCATCATAATGATTACAGGACATCAGATTACTTGTTCTTATCACTTAATAATGCAGAATTCATCATATAGAAATAAAAAACCTGAAGTTGTGCGCTATTTGAACACCTTGCCCGCCTGCAGCCCTAAAGGACTCCGTGAGAGACGTATGTCTCGCCCTAGCAGCACCTGTCCCTGTCCACTCCTCTTCAGTTCGCCTCAACATACGCTCGTCATATTCTGTGATATGATTTACTCTGAGGTGTTTGACGAGGTTAGTGGTGTTGCCACAACACCTCACTTTCTTGACACATGTATCGCAAACCACGTTTGTGGATGTAAAATATGGCCGCACATAACTCCAGTTACGCTCAGCCATTGTTGTGAGTGCGCACGCCAAGGAGCTGACACATTTATACAGCCGTATTTCGCACATGACTATGAAAGGCAGAAGAGGAAGTAGTTCCTTCCAATGTAGACAATCGGAATGAAATAGGTTCTCCCCACTGTGTTACTGTTAATGATAAACTACAAATTTATGCTAAATTACTAAAATATCGATATTTTAATGTGAGAATCGATTCTAGAACATAAATGACTGGTATCGGAGGAATCAATATTTTAGTATTGATCCGCACATCACTAGCTCTGTCCCAGAATTCATAGCGCAGCCCAGCTCAGTTTCCAACAATGGCGGCAGCTAGTTAGTTTTAATATTACTCTTATTATTCTTTCTGGGTCACAAAATAAACATTTAACATATGTTCAGGCGAGAATGTAGCTGTGTAAACCTCAAATATCTGCACAGTTTATCAAGACACCTCATATTTTTAAAAGCGCTCCGACGTTTTCGGAGGCGTCTGTTACCCACTAGCTCGATAGCTAGCCGGGGGCAAGGCTCACTAGAGCCGGTGAGAACACCGGACTCCCGGCAAATCGTTTTCGTCTTTCGCTACTCAGGTTAAACATATATAAGTCATTTAGATAACTTAAAAATGTTATTGTTTGGCTTTTTTTAGTATTTTATTTGTTCCTGAGTAAATCAGTTTGGCTGCGATTAAAGTTATAGTTTTTACACAGCTGAATAAATGTCAAGCAGACAACTGATTATCAGAAGTGTGAGATGCTCGAGAATATACTCCAGTGTCCTGTTATATTTTAGATAGCAAGGAGTTTATTAAACTTCACTGAAGCAATCTGCAAATTTCATTAAAACTTAATAAACGGTCATCTTGTCTTTATTTTTAGTTAGCACATACCTTAAACACTTAAAGCTGTAAGCTAATGATAGTTACATAAGAGCAGATGCGTGCTGGTGCAATAAGTTGTATGTTTTACGTCCAATGGATGCATCGCAAAATTAATCGGTGACTAGTCGACTATCAAAAATAATTGTTTGTGGAAGCCCTAGTATCTTTATGAATTAATGCCAGTTTCCAAGTATAAAACATTAGGGGTGAATGTTTTTTTTTTTTTTTTTTTTTTTTGTGCCAATAAGAGCTCAATGGTCTGTCCATTTCAGGCTACATTTTTTTTTTTTTTAGCTAATTCTTTGCTCGGTAAATAATCAGCTCACTAATGTTTACGATTGATTTTCTTTAACCCATGTTCATTTACTTTAGTTAAATTTGTATGTGGCCTGTAAACTGCTAGCATTGAATATAACTTCTTCATAGAGAATACCTAAAAGAAGTTCTATATTTTTTATGTATGCTTTAGAAAATTATTTAGTGTTTAAAAATCAGAACCAGCCTGCTGCCTGTTTTTTTTTTTGTTTGTTTGTTTTTTTGTTTTTTTGTTTTTAAATTCAATTTCAGCACACTTCCCAAATGAAATATTTATAATGGTGATTGAAAACTGTATTTATATATTAGCCACTTCAAATGTAGTCACTGTTCATTAGACATGATCCCTTTGGTTTTCCTTTCAGATTGTTGAAAGTACAAGCACACTGGATGGGGCTGTAGCTGCTTGCCTTTTAAAATATGGTGATAAAGAAGGTAAGTATTTATTTTACTTTTCATATTGAGGTTTATTTTATAACTTAAAGGGAAATTTTTAGTTCTACAAAGAATGTACCAAATCTAAACTTATAGAGAGTAAGTAAGAGTAAAAAAAAAGAAGAAGCAATTATTAGGTGTGAAAAATAATTATTCCAAATATATGAGCATGTTATTGTAAAAATAACATCCAAAGTGATTAAAGTAGATAGATCTGTTTCTTAATTAGTTAGATTTATTAGGAACACTGTCTGTTTTGTCCTCTCAGGCTCGAGTCAAAGCAGGAAGAGAAAGCAGGATGGAAGCAGCAGCTCTAAAGACAGTGTTGAGATTCAACCTAGCAAGAAGACAAAACCATCAGCGGTAAGCCTTCTGTGTCTTAATGGTTTAAAATGGGAAGAATTGTGCATCTTTGCGACACTAATGGTGACTTCAGTCATGATACAGCATGAAAACAGTGTGCACAGAACACTGAGAATACTTTAATTTTCTTTTAAACAGAACAAAAGCGTGGTTTACAAGAACTGACTCACATTTTCTGCTTTGTTTTGTTTTTTTGTAAATTAAAATGGTAATTTTATTGCATTTTTTTTAACGGACAGGCCTCTGATGAAGAAGAAAATGAGGACAAAGAGCCAAGCTGGGAGAAGCAGGAATCTATGGTCAGAAGACTGCAGAAGAAATTTCCTGACCAGGACAAGGAGGTGAGTGAGAGGCGTCTTAAATTCACAATGTCGCAATTAACCTTTCCACTGATGTAAAAAAAATATGTTATAAAAACTGTATAAAATGGCCTGCAACACTGCAGTAAAAAGAAAATGTGTCAATGTGCCACTTTAGTTCGGCTGGTGAGAAGGCAACCCTTGCTGTAGTGTCCTGGTTCAATTCCACCCTGGGAATTCCCCTTCTCTCATTGGCTCTGCCTTCTTTTTTACATGCCACAGTCCTAGAAGGCCAACAAGTAAACTTAAAATATACATACAGTGCTTGACAAATTTATTAGACCATGACCGAGTGTATGGTTTTTACCACAGCTGCCTTCTACAATGGTCAATCCACCAGTATGTACAACATCTTTAAGTGAAAGTTTTTGTTTAAAACAAGATTTCTAAAACGTTTGTTTTCATCCCCTAATAAATGTATTAAGCACCGTATAAAGGTGGAGAAGATGTAGTTGAACATTTACTGATGAGTTCAAAGCAAATTATATCCACACAAAATAGTAAGAAAAGGAAGTCGGGCAAAATTACAGCTGTTTCTGAAACAATGTTTTGTGTTAGTTTGAGGACTGATCTGTAGTCTGTGTGTTGTAGGAGCTGAGGATGGTGCTGCAGGAACATGACTGGAATTTTGAAGATGCTCTGCAGGTTCTACAGATGTTCTCAGACACAGGTGCAAACACAACAGCTGTCATCTGAATATTTTCACTGTTTAACAAGCAGTTTATATGTACTTTCAATTTAATGTTGAAGTGCTTAACTGGTTCTGAAACCTCCGTTTGTTTTCTGATATTAGATAATACAAGTTTCAGCTCGCATGGGTCAGAAGGAAAGGTATCCAGCAAATCAAAGAAGAAAGACAAGTTAAAGAGAAAGCTGAGGCACCAAAAAGACCAGAAAAATGGTGAAAAGAGGCACGATTATGAAGAGTTTGAAGACCATGTCAGTGAAACGGAGGATGACAGTACAGAGGATTCTGAAAATACACAGGACAGTGACGATGATTCTGACTTGGAAGACAACGAAGACTCCAAAGAAGAAAGTGCCACTCTGTCTTCTTGGATTGTAAGAAAATCTGGTCCAGCGGCTTCATCGTCCTCTGCCAACAAAACTGCTACCTCTTCCTCGCTGAAGCCCTCTTCCTCCTCATCTGCTGCCCAGACTTTGTCCAGATTTACCAGTGGAACCAGCATAGCTAAGAAGCAGGCGGCAGAGAGAAAGAGGAAGGCGCGTGCCTCAGATGAACATGTCAGTTCAGAGGGCGAAAACGACTATGAAGACACAGTAAGCAGCGAGTTTGAGGATTCAGATGGTGAGCTGGACTCTAAAGTAGGCATGACAGACGTGAAGAAGGAGATTCTTGCATTCTTCCAGGATGCATCATTAGACGAACTGTCACTAATGTCTGGGTGCTCCATTAAAAAGGCACAGAAAATTGTGGAACTGAGACCCTTTAAAAGCTGGAAAAGTTTGGTAAGAGGCCATATGTTTCTAAACAAGAAGCATGAAACCACAAATAGATTTCCAGCAGATTATTTATGTTAAATAAAACAGTTTGATAGAGTTTTTGTCAGAAGAGGTTTAAAAACAAAGGGCTGTATTCACAGTCTGAAATGATCTGACTGAATGCAACCTTTTGTTTACGCTGTATTGGCTTGTTCTGCAGATAACATGCTCTGTTCAGCACAATAGTTTTATCACAATAGTTTTCTTTTTCTCAACACTTCTATCATCAGAGGGTAAATATGCAAAGATGGATAACCAAGATTTATCAGGATGTGTACAAATAGAGTAGTAATGACTCCTCTCTATATTTAGTCAGATTTATTTGTCATGTTAATTGTTGTTTGATGTTTTTCTCCTCCAGGTTGATGTTCTCAATAAGAACAATGGACTTTCAGAAGACTTGCTGGTGGGCTGCAGAGTCGTCCTCAAGGAGAGGAAGGTTGTCCTGGGGCTGATGTGCAAATGTGAGACGATTTCATCAAAAATGGTCAAACAAGTCACTCAAGTGATGGAGAAAGGGACAGGAGCCATGAAACAGCCCAGAGTGCTCAACACCCAGTGAGTACAGTGTAATTCTTGAAAACAGTTTGTGAACCATCTTAAATTTCTTAAGTTTTTGTGTAGTAGTAAGAATAATGGGGAAATAATAGTTCAGTGGTGGTAGCGTGTGGGCTGTTGTGGGGAGCTTCAGACTATCTGCAGAGAGTGTTTGTTGTCAAATTGAGGCAAGTGTCAAAAATATGTGGTACAGCCGGTCTGTGGGCCGCTCTTACATGTACTGTTATTGGTTCATCTGTCAGCCATGGGGAAGAATGAAGTTACAACATGTAAAGAGCTGAAGTGAAACAGTGTTTAAAAAAAATAAATGTCTCCACTGCAGTCACTGCTTGTACTTTTCATGCTATATTTTTTAATGGGTTTTTGTTTGCACAATTATTGAATATATCTCTATTCCCATTTTCCTAGGAAAATATAAAAAGACGAGGGTCAGTTCAAGATATTTGTGCAGCACTGTCGATTGTTTCAATAATTTGTAACCAAAAAATTGAAATTTGTAATTAAAAAAAATCAGTTCTTTATTATGAGCAAGATTGTTAAAAATGTCTTTACAGAACTTTAAAAAATATTTTGTAACTTGATAAAGGAGGCTTTCTGTTGTCATTTCAATGTATAAGACAAGCAAATGTGATACAAAAAACAAGCGAGTATAATGTGCTGAGTATTAGAAAGAAATGTCTGAATGTTTTTGCTACTGAGTGAAAGCTGAACGGTGATCTTTAACATAACTCTCCGATGTTGGAAGGAAAGTGCAGAATTTGCAACCAGTGTAGGAACCAATGTAGGAAGACTGAGGTGATTTGTGACCTCAGAATGAACTTGGCCTTAACTGCTGTTATAACAGCTTTTCATCATTTTTCCATAAATTATGCATTACGACGTAATTAGTGAGTCAGGGTGTGTTTGGGAAAAAAAAAAGACAGACCCAGTTCTTTTTCTCAGTCTGTAATTATTGTTGTTCTTCAGGTTCCAGCTGAAACCCTATCAGCTAATTGGGCTAAAGTGGCTGCTGCTTCTTCATGAACACAAATTGAGCGGTATCCTCGCTGATGAAATGGTGAGGCAATAAGCTTGGGACCTGTTGTTAAATGTTAAATCCGACAGGTCCCAGGTATAAGTTTGTTTTTTTTCTCCCTAAAAGGTATAAATAAGGATACTGAATTAAAGCAAATGTGTTGTTTTAGCCTAAAAATGGCAAGAGAGCACTGGTTTGAGCAGTTGGTCAACATTTTGTTCTTAATATTGTTGAGAAACAACAGTGTTCAAACATAAGTGTTTGAACACTGTTGCTACTGTTTGTGTCTCATGTCTGATTGTATCGCTTTGTCTCTTTCACTGTCCAACCTGCAGGGTTTAGGGAAAACTATCCAGGCTATAGCATTTCTAGCTCAGCTGTACCAGAATGGTATTGAAGGGCCTCACCTCATCACTGTGCCTTCTTCTACACTGGGTAATGAACTCCACGTCACGCGCTTTGCCACTTCACTTTATACCGTGTAATCTTTCAGCTTGAATAATAGTCCACATAGATAGATACTTTATTGAAATTATAACTTGAAAATTGAAACAGAACAATATACATACAGATTTTTATCTCCATTAACATTTATGGTACAAACTTCAATATTTCCATCTGAATCTTTTTATTTATATAAAACCTAAAGAAATGACCATTTCTGATCTGTGTTGTTTTCAATCTGTCTTGTAGATAATTGGGTCAGAGAGATGAAACTCTGGTGTCCAGATCTCAAAGTTCTCGTCTATTATGGTAAGGTTATAGTCAATTAAGTGTTGCTAGAAAATTAACTGAAACAGTTTTAGGAACTCGAGGATTTGTGTTCTGTGGAGCATGTTGTTCACATGTAAATATGCATAATCTGTGGTGATTGTTAGAAGTTTAGCTGGATGTCACATGTCTGCTGTGTGCACTTGCACAATTAAAAAAGTTTTTTTTTAAATTGTGCTGTGATTTTTGCTTCAAAATGTTTGTGTCTGGCCTTGCTTAAAAATCTGTGAACATTTCCTGTTTGTAAACATAGCATTGTGTTTGTGTTCCTTTATTCTGTATAGGATCTATAGAAGATCGTCGCTACCTCAAACATGACATCCTGAATGGAGATGTTGACTTCAATGTCATTGTGACCACGTAAGCAAACACAGATCACTCATCATTTTAGCAAACTTGCTACCAGGAGATCGAATTAGTGCAGTGAAGTATGAACTCCTGGAGGAAACTATAGAAACTTTTCACTCATACCTTTGCTTTTATTTCATTTGTTTGTTTCTTTACAGTTATAACTTGGCAATAGGAAACGACAGCGACCGCAGCCTGTTTCGTAAGCTGCGGCTGATATATGCCATTTTTGATGAAGGCCACATGCTGAAGAACATGAACTCTTTGCGCTATCGGCATCTTATGGCTATTAATGTAAGCTGACCTCTGTGTAGTCTTTTTTTTTTTTTAACACCACTGTGGTTTTTCTTTGTTGCGCCTAACGGGGTTCGGCTTCTGTCTGGTTCCCTGTAGGCAGAGCATCGCTTGCTGCTGACAGGAACTCCGTTACAGAACAACCTCTTAGAGCTGATGTCTCTTCTGAACTTCATCATGCCATCTATGTTCTCCAGCTCCACTACCCAGCTCTCAAAAATGTTTTCTATGGTAAGTGTCTGTCAAGTCGATTTTGTTTTGACAGAAGTGGGGTTTTTTGTACTTTTTAAGCACTAAATAACTCCAGAATTACAAGAAAATGCAGCTCCTTTCTCTTTCTTATGTTAAACTATAGTCGGTCATGTCTTCTCTTATTAAATAAGAATTTGAGTGATTAAAACAGCTCAAATACCAAAACAGGTGCTGCATCAAGGAACAGGGTTTGAAAATACACTTGAGCCTCTGAAATTAACTGATTATTCATTGTTCCCTGGTTTTCACTTTAATTACCGACAAATATCATGCTCTTCTGTTTCACAGGTTAAAACAGTGCAAGAAGAACATGCAAAATCTGTTTAGTAGTAGCGTGTGTCATTGTTCTGTCTCCTATCTGACTCAAATTGCTTGTTACATTGCATGTTAGAAATCACATGAAGAGCAGAGTCGTTTCGAGAGGGATCGTATTTCTCAGGCCAAACTCATCATGAAACCTTTCATCCTCCGGCGGATCAAGAGCGAGGTCAGTTAATCTGGGAAAGTTACACATTTGTACTGTACAAGTATTATGAGAATTTCAAGTATTTGGAATGAAAGCCTGCATTACAGCTTTAGTTTTTTTTGCCCAAGTTGTGTGAAACTCTTAATAGTAATGAACTTCAAGTCATAATTGAGTTAGAATTAAATAAATATTCATACACTTTCTATGAAAATCCTTCTTGTCTGGAGTTGATCTTATTTAAATGACTATTTGGCTAAAAGATAAGCTTGCAGGAAAAACTAACAAACAGTAGTTTTAATCATACACATTTACAGAGATTATATGTACTAATTAACTTAATTAACTAATAGTGCTCCTCCCTCCCCCCCACCCCCCCCCACCCCCCCCCACCCCCTCCCCCAAAAGGTCCTTCAGCAGCTTCCAGCAAAGGAAGAGACGGTGGAGTTCTGCTCAATGAGTGAGAAACAGCGGGGTCTGTACCAGAACCTCTTTCAAAAACTCAAATCCACCACGAATGGCGAAAGTAAGCCCCACATTAAATGAACTGGGTGGAATTAGAGCTCTTTAATATAACTCGGGATACTATTTTACAGTAATATAGAACAATGTTTGATTAATAATTCCTGACATGCATCTTCTCTTCAGAGCGAGAGTTGTGTAATGTGATGATGCAGCTGAGGAAGATGGCCAACCACCCTCTGCTTCATAGACAGTACTACACCACTGAAAAACTAAAAGCCATGAGCAAGCTTATGCTCAAGGTGAGGATACTCCCCGACAACCACTGTTTGTGTTCTTTATTGTGTTTTGTTTGTCTTGTTGGCTGAATTATCGATTAGCTCATGCTAAGACAGTGAGCCCTCCGTCCACATTTCCTAAGAATCACTACTATGTTCTGGAGGACTCCTTGTTTTTGTGAAAGTTGCACACAGTGATCACCTAGTAAGTCTTTGCTGATAGTGTTCAAGTTCAGTGTCACTTTTGGTGGTTTTCAAGGGAATTTGATTCTCATTAGTCATTAGTTCAATACAACCAATGACATGAAAACATCACTTTCTCTGCTTCACACATTACAACAACCTTTGAATCGTGAAGTTATTGACATTCTGGTTTTTCATTCTGTTATCCAGAAACTTCTTCAAGTTGTGATATTTAGCTTGCAGATTTGGCTCACAACACCAAACATTTAGATTTCTACGCTGTTGACTAACTGAATGCTGGACTTTGATTTAGTACATTTTCATACATTTGGGTTGTCTCTTTTTCTCTCTCCTCAGGAGCCAACACACTTTGATGCAGATCCTGTTCTGATACAGGAGGACATGGAGGTGATGTCAGATTTTGAGCTGAATCGTCTGTGCCAGCAGTACTCCAC
This sequence comes from Neolamprologus brichardi, assembly GCF_056152115.1. Taxonomy (NCBI): domain Eukaryota; kingdom Metazoa; phylum Chordata; class Actinopteri; order Cichliformes; family Cichlidae; genus Neolamprologus; species Neolamprologus brichardi. The sequence goes on from NC_142115.1 coordinate 23,963,595, forward strand.
TATCAGCTCCTACCAGCTTGAAAAGGATCTCCTGCTTGACTCTGGAAAATTCCACCACCTTACGAAGCTGCTGGCCTCACTTAAAGAGAAGGTAGATAGAAATATACCGAACCATTTCGTTCTGCGTTTTTGATTTTTGGAGCACAGGTTTAAGATTTTTTACAGCACAACTTTCCTGTCGTCATACAGGGGGACCGAGTGGTATTATTCAGTCAGTTCACCATGATGCTTGATATTGTGGAAGTGCTGCTGAAACATCTTATGCATCGTTACATCAGACTGGATGGATCCACACCCATAGCGGACAGGTGGGTTTCAAATATTGAAATAAGATCATTGTAGCTAACAAGACATCAAGCATTTGATGTTCTCAGTCATATAGGTCATGCTTATCTAAGGAGCTTGGAAAGAAAAGCGACTAGACTTCTTTAAACTTCTTTTCTTTCAAGAAGTCCAGTCACTTTTTTTCCCCAAGCTCCTTAGATTCTAGTTATATTCTATGTTCTGCAAACCTGTAGATTAAAATTGTAACGTAATTTAAATTGAATATCTAAAAGGTCACGTTGTGCACATGTGGATGTCTGTACAGACACTTTGACTGGAACTTCAACAACATCAGATATTACATTACAATAAAAGCACCTTAAATCCTGCAGAAATGTTTGTTAAAGTTTAAGCTGTTTGAAAAGTTTAGCACATCTGTTATTCTAGCTGTTGCATCAGGTAAAAATATGTCAAATTGAGGGAAATGGAAGCAATGTCTGTTTGCTTGTACCCACCTGTAGCTGTTAAATGGTTTTCTTTCTCCTTCAGGATTGTGTTGATTGATGAGTTCAACACAGACCCTGACATATTTGTGTTCCTGCTGTCAACCCGTGCTGGCGGCCTCGGCATAAACCTGACCTCAGCTAACGTTGTGATTCTACATGACATCGACTGCAATCCCTACAATGACAAACAAGCAGAGGACAGGTGTCACCGTGTGGGCCAGACCAGGTTAGATGGAATCTGTGTACAATCCTAGATATATTTTACCCAACAATGTCTTGTGATTGTGCCTTATCATGTCAGTTACTGGGCAGAAAAGCGTTTTGCAATATCAATGCAGGTTCTGTTGGGAGGAAATTCTGTGGTTAGTATGGTTGCACACATGCAGTGTGTAGTGATGGATCTACTTCTGTGTATCAGAACTGTACAGGTGATTAAGCTGATCAGTAAGGACACTATAGAGGACTGCATCCTGCAACTAGGAAACAAGAAACTAAAGCTGGAGCAGGACATGATCTCATCTGAACAAAGTAAGGAGATATTTAAAGATATGTGCTGTACCTATTTTCACCAAAGGTTTCTCTAGTAGATAAATTCATTTAGATAAATGCATTTGTTTCGGTTTTTAAAATAAACATGACAAAAATACTCAAAACATTAAAAAAACAGTAGTGAGGATTTCATTAAGAAGTTCTAACCTTTAAGGCCCAAAGTGTGCTTCTATTCTTTTAAACATGGTCAGCTGCTTTCACAATAAACTCCTGCAAATTTTGTACGAGTACCAAATTTGTCAGAGAGATTATTGCCCCTCACTCACATCTGTGCTCTGCAAGCAGACACTTTGAATTTTTTATTTTAGCAAGTAATACTGTCTGACACTTCTCTTTCTCTGTGTGAGCACCCGAATCAATACTCTATTTTGCTTCTTTCTGTCTTTGAGTGACATTTTTAAACACCACAGCTGCTATCTTTAGCTTATGTGTGCGATATATTTTTGTCAGATAAAGGTTGCAAGCCTCTGACTGCAGTGTCTACATCTGTAAATATTTGCTTTTGATTTCTGCCAAAACTCCAGCTGACTTTAAAACTGGGTCCAAGTTTTTTTGGGGTTTTTCTGTTTCTGTGCATGAATTCCAGGAGCAGTGATTGGATCAACCTGATTCTATTGTGGAAAATGTGGGAAATTGATTAACATTATTAGGCAGGTGAAGTGCAAACAATAATGAGGATTGAGAAAATAATCACAGGAAAATTTAGATATTTTTTGCAGTGTGTACCCTGCCTTTTGTTAACTGGAATAGGGTTAGCTAAGTTGGTTAGGATAATGCAAAAATAATGCTAACAAATGATTTGTCCTTTAGGTGTTGAGGGGACCATACCTGAGGATATGGCATCTTTGATCAAAGCCTCACTGGGACTGTGATACACAAACATGTGAAACTTGAAACTGTACAAATGCATTTGTGTGGAGTCTCCTGAGATTTTGGGAAGACTTGAGTATTCTGACTGAGCTAACACCATTGTGTCTGTACTTGAGAACTGCTGTAAACCATAAACTGCCATGCAAACACTGAAATCCGATAGATCAGATTTAGTGTGACATGGCAGCTGTGCCTAAAACAGTTTTTACATACGCACAGTTTTTGCTCTCACTTTGACTACAAGACCAGTATAAACTGCATTTTAGCCTCTGCATTTTGTAAGTGTACCAAGCAGTAAAAACTTGAAAGAGTGTGATTTTTAAATCTTTAGTAATAAAAAGGTATTTAAAGTACACTATCACACAGGTCTGACAGAATTAAAGTGTCGTTTAAGTTTAAACATATGCAGTGTTGCACTGCTCCCATTCAGATAAAAGTAACATGGTGGTAAGGAGAATGATGTTTACTTGCCAAACTTTGATACAGGAAATATTTTAAAATCTAAGACTTAAAGAAAAAGGTTTGAGCATGGAGAATGGTGGATATATTTTTACCCGTTGTTCCATACAGTGTTTGCGTGTTCAGAGAAATACAGTTCAAATAGCAAGTATACTGAAAATGTTGTTCACTTTAAATTCCTCTACCATTTCAGATTTAAAATTTGTGGCTGCATCACATGCATATGGACTCTGTCAGTGTTAAGTGTAATGTCTTACATTTCATCCTGTTGTCATCTTCTAATTACATATTTAGGAAAGGCAGACTGCATCGAGCATACAGATATTTTAATTATCCTGGTATGGTATGTAAGAAAAAACCTATGGTGCTTGAATTTCTTTCATAGCTGTTTCTACTCCTTTAATTATCAGGCCGAGAGAAGACTTCTCGATTTAAGGAAGCAGCTGCCGCATTCGTGTACTGTATAAGTAGATAATGTGTTGTTATTGTAAAAGTGTTACTGTAAAAGCTTTTACTAAGTCATTTGTATGTTTGTTTGTTTGTTTTTTTTAGTTTCTTGTTAAAACTGAATAATAAATATTGGAATAATTGTTTGTGTGGTGTCTTTAACAATGCACCAGTAGAGGGAGCCAATGACTATTTTATTTTAACTATTATTATCAGAGATTACAAAGATCCTCCCAAAGGCCAGAGTTGGTAACGGTCTGTAGTAGTATACATTGCTGAACTATAATTACATTTCCAATTTTTCATTTGGGGAAACAGTAAAAGATTCTTTGATTAATCTAATGAAAGAGTGCCAAAATAATCACAGAGCAATAATATAAGAAATTATTAATAAACTGAAATTGGAGCTTATATTTTTTCAGAAAATAATTGTTTGTATAAGTGCGTATTGTTACCTTGTTGCTGATGTAGACAGTTCCAACAGGCTTAAGAAAACTCAAGGGTACTTAAAAATTAAACTGGTTATGTCTTGATTCAATTGTTTTTTAATTTTGATTTATACAAAAATGCTGCTGACATGTGTATATAGAAGACTAACAACAAGTAGGCTATCAAAATGTATCAATACAATATAATGTACAATTGCACACTTTATCATTCATTATATCTGTATATCATTAGAATGCATTCATGTCAGATTAAAAAATTAGGAAAAATTTGTTCCTGTAAAAATGTGCTCAAATACCCCATCAAATTGGAACTCCGCTGAAGTTCAGCCAAAATTTTGGTGCACATTTTACCAAGTTGTTCTGTCATATAGGCAAATCACAAGCAGGACTTAATGTCTTGGATAACAGAACCACCAGATGATTATATAGAGTACTGTGCAAAAGTCTTGAGCCATATCTAATTCCTTTTTGTTTTCAAGAGTTTATTGTAATTTTTAAAGTGTCTTTGTTTTTTTTTTTATTTGGTCACTCATTTAAAGTCCAGTCCTTGTACCTTGTACCTTGCAACACTGACCCATGGCTTATTCAAGCATAATAAAAAGCACCTATTCCAGTACTGTCTATGCACAGATAGCTCGGCAAAGAAACAGTTTTAAGTTGTCTTTAGCCATTTTGTTACTAGAATGCTTTCACAAAAACATAATTTTTAGAATATGTATAATATATAATATAATTTATTTATATTTCAGCATGGTGTTCAGCGTGTCCTTAAAAATAGGAGGACTTAAATAAGTCAAAGACCATAGATGGTATCTGAGAGAGAAATCTGCTTTTCCAGTTTATCCATCGACCAGTCACTGAAGCATCATCAGAAATGGTCTTAAGAGAAAAATGGCTGTCGAGGAGCTGTTTAAGTAAGGGAAAGATAAAAGGCTGGGGCATGACCAATTACACAAGAACTGGACTGAAAATTAAAAGCAACAGGTCTTAACAGCCACAGCCATTGTAAGACATGGTGGAGACTGACTTGGTTTGGGGCTGCATTGTAGCTAGTGGTTTTGGGAATCATCTGAATGGCCACAGCTTCATTTTTCAGCACGACAATATTCTATCCATGAATGCAGTAAAAGCATGCATGGATAGAAAAACACACAAACACTCAGTCATAGATCAGAATCTGGACGTCAGCATTATTGAAGCAGTCTGGGGATCATCTTGCCAGAGAACAAAGCAAAAAGTAGCCAACATACAAACTACAGCATTGGAATGTCCTTCAAGAAGTCTGGAGATCTACTTCTGAAGGCTACTTAAAAAAATGACAAGAAAGTTTGTCTAACAGAATTCAGTCTGTGTTGAAGACTACAGGTGGTCATACCAAATATTGACTTTTAAGCTCATTACAAATGTACAAACCCTTATTTTGTCTTGGATTTTTTTTAATAAATGTTGATCTTGTAATGTATGTTGCTGCATCTATTTCCTGTTTTCATAGCAAAATATGGAGAAAAAAAGAAATGAGGTACAGACTTTTGCACTACTGTAAATCCATACCTAATCTACTCAGCATTGGGGGAGTATCGTCCACACCTATATCCTGTCAAGTGAGCATCACAGTTGATTCTGTAGGTAAAATAGAGAACTCCTTTGCGCAGCTGACAGCTTAAGGAATGAATTCCTCGCTCTGGAAACACAATACACCTCCCTGCAATATCATTGTAAAGCACGTCCCTATCCCAGACTTCAAACCTCAACTCCTGACCCAGTTCCACTGAGCCAAAGTCATAGGTGGCATTCCATATCGGGTCATTGTCATCCATCACCGTGTCAGTCTCTTCATATATGCCATTGTAGAAGATCTTCACATAGGCATCTGTTTTTGTGAAGGTGTCTGCCCTCAGGCCTGCAGCTCTGTGAATCTCCAGTTGGAAAGTTCCTCTACCAGCCCTTAAAGGGCAGCAGTTATGGTCCAGGTTGGGAGTCGGTGAGCAGTTCTTGAAACCAAGTTGGTCTTCCTTCAGCTGGTTCTCTTTTATGTACTCTGAGACAGTCCTTATGAGATTAGCACTGATTTGTGAATCCTCCACCAAGTGATGCAGAGGAAAGATGCCATAAGAAACCACATCGGGGTTGTCATGAAGGCTGTTCATCCAGCTGTGGTAGGCTTCAGATGGGTCCTGCTGATAGAGGATGTCAGGGAAGTACCTCTCTCCTCCAGTAACCTCAATCTTATGGGTCATGAAGCCTTGGTAAAAGCCCATACTCATGTTGCCTTTAAGGAGGCTGTCACACCTGTTGGAGAAAGATACATTGGCAGGAAGGAAACCCAATGCCATACGGAGTTCAACATTCAGGCAGTTTTTGATCTCTGCCTCTGAAAAGCCCTTCAGGGTGGCCAGGCAGGTCCTGAAGGCAGTGATTCGCCTCACCTTACCACCGAGCTGGACCTAACACAAAACAGTAATAGAATGCATTATAACATCACCATTATTTTTGCACCAGAAATGCTTTCAGCCTACATACTGCAGCACTGTGTATCCAACAAGTTTCACTGACCTGGTGTATATAGTGTGTTCCATAAGTGTCTATTAGCCGTCTGTATAGGGCTCTGTTCTGGCTTGTGTTTAAACTCTGTGGGAGTCTCTTGAGATGCTTTGTGAACTCTGCACTCAGTGGTGGATGATCAGCCAGCCTGTAGCTGCAAAAACAAAAGGCATGTGGAGTTCAATCATGAAACAACAGCAATTGAACCTTGCTTTTCTGTAAGAGGGACGATAAACAGCTCAGTCCACTGAGTCCAACAATTCAGAAAGTAAACTTTTCTCTCACATTGTAATCGAGGTCATCCTTTCAGTTGTAACACATACAACTGAAAGGGTGAGCCTGTGTTGCTTTACCTGTAATAGGTGCAACTGATTTCATGAATGGCAAAAGTGGCTTTGTCCACACTGTGCTGCGAACGTGCAAACTTTGCCAAATCTGAGCGGCTTCCTCCCAGAACTGCCTTTCCAATGTTGTCAAGGCTCAAACCCAAATCCCAGTTGTTGTTAACCAGTGAGTTGGAGCTGCGCAGCAGGGAGTCCACAGAGTGGTGAAGTGCACTGGAAAGCTGCTTAGAGCAGCGGCTGAAGGGACGCCAGTCAAGCACTGAAGCTGGGAGTCTCTGAATCTGTGGAGCAGATGAAAGGCAGGAAGTGGAGCGGGATGCAGGTGGTGGAGGAAAATACAGGAAGTTGAGGGGGAGGAAAAATGCAGGGAAAGTACAGAAAAAAGACAGGGTGAAGGAACGAACTTGAGGCTGATAAAGAGTGTGAAGGTTAAGTAGTAGGTTTCATGTTTTCACCTCTCCTTTTTGGAATCGGTTCGGACACAGTGTACAGGTGTGGTTGTCAGCTAGGTGGGCTTTGACATTGATGACATATGCTCCTGTCCGACGCATCCGCACCACGTCAAAGCCTTCTCCGGCCAGATTGTGGCCCGGTACAAAAGGAGCCTTCTCACACTGGGACCCTGTGCCACTCCGACAGGCCTGGACACTGCAGTCTTCCAGCATAATTGGCAAAGCCAACATAAACAGGAAAATGTGTCTCTGCTGGTATCCTCCTGCACACATGGTTACCTAAAGGTACAGTGAGGGGGAAAAAAGGGAGTCAGTGGATTTTAATGGTTACTGTGTATAAGCACATTTTTGTAACTAAGTTATTTTCCTTTGAAATAAAGAAAATGTGATTTTTTTGTTATTGATGTAAATACAGATGAGCTTCTAATCCTCTTAAATATATAAGCTGTAATCAGGCCACAGATATTTTGTTAAAGCTGAGAATGTGCACATTGGTGGCATACATTCTTACCTTGTCCTAGCTTTCTTTGTCCTCTACGTTTCGTTGTTGTCCAGTATTTTTTCCACAGCCAAAATAAATCTCTTGATTTGAAGTCCCCCTCCTTATTTGCACCGTTGATTGCACAGCTCGCTGCAAGCAATGGAACCTCAGGCTGACGTCTCGATCCTGCTGGAGATAAAATCACGGTTGGACGAGCCTTAGCGTTGCTGAGAGGTTGTGCTGGAAGCCTGCTGCGTGCACACTTTGGTTTATCATCTGCCTTTTAAAAAAAACATGGAGGGAGTTGCCTGGCTATGCTGCTCTCTCCTTCTCTGTCTCTCTCCCTCTCTACCCCAAGGCCTTCCCAATTTCCTCAGCATGAGCGGGTTTGTTTTTATTCTCAAGACCCAGTTCTGTAAATCCCTCACAACCCTGTATGTCTGCGCACGTGCATGTGCATTTGTGGGGGAGGGAAATTTTGTGTAGTCACGAGAGAAAAGATGAACAGTGGTCTGAGCAGTCTTTACGGGAAATGGGTGTGTATTTATGTATGTTTGTACATGTGAGTGTACAGTGCACGGGTGTATGTCTGCTGGACTGAATCTGTGCTTTCGTCCACATAATGTCTGAGCTGGCCTGTCTGTGTGCTGATAACCTTACCAAAACCATGAGCTCAGCTTTGCCACTGTCTATTTCTGGATGTGGGTGGCGTGTTTGTGTTTTTTTCTCAGTGAGGACAAAGGAGAGAAACACGTCTTTATGCAAAAGGTTTCATTCAGTGTAAGAGGTAGAGAGATTTCATTTCAGTTCATATTTGAATAAAGAATATTTTGTGTGGTGCCACAGATTTATGCAAGTTTTCCTAGTGTAAGTTCCCTTCAGTGTTAAAATTTTATTCTTTACACTATACAAACTATCAATCCATTCACTTCCGCTTCTCCTTTTCAGGGTCGCGGGGGGCGCTGGAGCCTATCCCAGCTGTCATAGGGCGAAAGGCGGGGTACACCCTGGACAGGTCGCCAGTCTGTCGCAGGGCTAACACACAGGGACAGACAACCATTCACGCTCACATTCACACCTAGTGGCAATTTGGATTAGCCAATTTTACTATCCCCACAAACTGCATGTCTTTGGACGGTGGGAGGAAGCCGGAGTACCCGGAGGGAACCCACACAAACACGGGGAGAACATGCAAACTCCACACAGAAAGACCCCGGCCCATCGACCTGATACTATAAAGTTCCAGTTAAATATGCTTTGTATCAGGTCAAAGATCTAGCACAAATTCATTTGTTGTATCATGAAAAAAAATTCATACACACCGTGATCTAGGTAAGTCTTTTGTGAGGGCTGTTTCTTTGCTGACCATGACAAAGTATAAAGTAAAACTGAATTAAATGTTATATTTGACTCAAGAATTCTTGAATCTCAGCTGACTGCAGGTTTCCCCAACCTTATAAACAGTGCATTTGCACAATGAAACTAGCACCACTGAATGAACAATGGGCTGTAAGGTGAGTTCCCTGATCAATAATGTGCAAATTCCCATGACCATTGATCAACAACTACTGATCAAAGTGGTGCTAGTGCTAGTTTCAGTCATTGTGCAATGTACTGTTTATAAGGTAGTCAGCTGAGGGTGAAGAAGTCACTTGGATGAGTGATGAAACATTTCTCCCACTGACAACGCTACGTCCAGATGAACAGAATCAACTTTTTGGAACCAGGCATTTGTCCAATTAGGCTTGTTAAACTCTAGTTTCTGTTTGCTTGTGTCCACTTTTTTGAGGTTTTAGCTCTTAATATAGTAAAGTTAGGATACAAATAATTATCAGGCAAAATATCCTTGGTTTGGTCAAATGATCCAAAACCAAAAAAGTTACAATAATGATTTTACCTGCATGTTAAATCTGATTAAAATTAAAAATTAAAAAAGGCAGGGAGACAACCGATAATAACAAGTAAAACTAGTTTTTGACAATTACTGTAGACAAGACTCAGAGTTAGACTTTCCAATGAATTAAAACTCTCAAATCAAATCACTTCTATTGTCACTCATATGTGCAGGTACACTGGTACAGCACATGTGAGTGAACTCTGTGTCAAATACTGAGCTTCAGTAAAGATTCAAGTTGCAGCTATTTACAGTGGGGCAAAAAAGTATTTAGTCAGCCACCGATTGTGCAAGTTCCCCCACTTAAAATGATGACAGAGGTCAGTAATTTGCACCAGAGGTACACTTCAACTGCGAGAGACAGAATGTGAAAAAAAAATCCATGAATTCACATGGTAGGATTTGTAAAGAATTTATTCGTAAATCAGGGTGGAAAATAAGTATTTGGTCAATAACAAAAATACAACTCAATACTTTGTAACATAACCTTTGTTGGCAATAACAGAGGTCAAACGTTTACTATAGGTCTTTACCAGGTTTGCACACACAGTAGCTGGTATTTTGGCCCATTCCTCCATGCAGATCTTCTCAAGAGCAGTGATGTTTTGGGGCTGTCGCCGAGCAACACGGACTTTCAACTCCCGCCACAGATTTTCTATGGGGTTGAGGTCTGGAGACTGGCTAGGCCACTCCAGGACTTTCAAATGCTTCTTACGGAGCCACTCCTTTGTTGCCCGGGCGGTGTGTTTTGGATCATTGTCATGTTGGAAGACCCAGCCTCGTTTCATCTTCAAAGTTCTCACTGATGGAAGGAGGTTTTGGCTCAAAATCTCACGATACTTGGCCCCATTCATTCTGTCCTTAACACGGATCAGTCGTCCTGTCCCCTTGGCAGAAAAACAGCCCCATAGCATGATGTTTCCACCCCCATGCTTCACAGTAGGTATGGTGTTCTTGGGATGCAACTCAGTATTCTTCTTCCTCCAAACACGACGAGTTGAGTTTATACCAAAAAGTTCTACTTTGGTTTCATCTGACCACATGACATTCTCCCAATCCTCTGCTGTATCATCCATGTGCTCTCTGGCAAACTTCAGACGGGCCTGGACATGCACTGGCTTCAGCAGTGGAACACGTCTGGCACTGCGGGATTTGATTCCCTGCCGTTGTAGTGTGTTACTGATGGTGACCTTTGTTACTTTGGTCCCAGCTCTCTGCAGGTCATTCACCAGGTCCCCCCGTGTGGTTCTGGGATCTTTGCTCACCGTTCTCATGATCATTTTGACCCCACGGGATGAGATCTTGCGTGGAGCCCCAGATCGAGGGAGATTATCAGTGGTCTTGTATGTCTTCCATTTTCTGATGATTGCTCCCACAGTTGATTTTTTCACACCAAGCAGCTTGCCTATTGTAGATTCACTCTTCCCAGTCTGGTGCAGGTCTACAATTCTTTTCCTGGTGTCCTTCGAAAGCTCTTTGGTCTTGGCCATGGCGGAGTTTGGAGTCTGACTGGTTGTGGCTGTGGACAGGTGTCTTTTATACAGATGATGAGGTCAAACAGGTGCCATTCATACAGGTAACGAGTGGGGGACAGAAAAGCTTCTTACAGAAGACGTTACAGGTCTGTGAGAGCCAGGGATTTTCCTTGTTTGAGGTGACCAAATACTTATTTTCCACCCTGATTTATGAATAAATTCTTTACAAATCCTACCATGTGAATTCATGGATTTTTTTTTCACATTCTGTCTCTCACAGTTGAAGTGTACCTCTGGTGCAAATTACTGACCTCTGTCATCATTTTAAGTGGGGGAACTTGCACAATCGGTGGCTGACTAAATACTTTTTTGCCCCACTGTATATGTCCTATCACCTTAAATCTTCACTCAAAGACAAGTATCTTTGAAAGTGTATATATAGATGTATTATATATATAAGAGACAAATGTTGTTCCTTCAGTATGTTGGCATTGCTAAATTTGGCTCAATGCTTACATATATGTGTAAAAAGCAAATGTACGAGCTGTGATAACTGTGTCTGATAGAATGAAATGTAGACTGATATGTTAAATATTCCTTTATTGGGTGAGAAAATCAGACCATGTCATAACTGCTTTTAGTCATACAGAATAGATATCAGAGCCTTAAACAGGCTGACTTCTGCTAAATGGGTCAATCTGGGCAGAAAGTCTACAAACACATAACATCCTTATAGAATATGATGTAACACTATAGATCAACTTAGCTCAGAATATATAAAGCATATAAACAATTACAGCAATATGATGCAACAAACACAGCAGTGCTACTAATCCAAAATACTCAAAGCTTCATAGGACTGAAACAAACATTTATTTTTAGCTCCATTCTGCTGCTGATACATACTTTAGGTTTCTGGACATTAAACTTGTTGCTGCCTTTCATAGTGTGTAACTTGAAGGCCCTGAGTACTTTCTCCCACACTGCAAACACTGGAATGATCAAATTATCTGAACATTATACCTAATAAGACTGATTCAGGACAGACAATTAGTTATAACTTTCCTAGCAGTCCTTCACAAACAGGGAACAGTCTGTCTATTCTCTCCATCTGTCAGCTGCTGCTGGCTCTTCCTCCTCCTCTTCCTCACACACTGCTGAGTTTGTCCTGGTGGATCATCAGGGGTGCAAAGCCTCACAGATGATGTGCAGCAGTGGGTCCCTCAGTCTGTCCTCACTCTGGACACTTGCAGTTGTCACACATGGAAATCAAATGTGTGATAAGCTCCAGGATTCAAACACAAGTGTAATTTATAAATACATGTTCATACTTTTATTCCACAATCAGAGAGAAAGAAAAAGAGAGAGAGTGCAGGACAGACAGACAGGTGAGAGTCTCAGGTGTATACACTGCTACAAACAGGAGGATTTAGTGTTTGTGTTATTACGAGTGCTAAACAAGAAGAGTTCCCAGATGGTACAGTGGACACATGTGTGACTCCTGTGATTAAAGCATCTTTCTTTCAGCTTAACGAGTGAACCGTCAGCTCGTTCAAACACATGTTAAAGTCCGTTTGGCTCGACACCACCGAACAGAGGCAGCAATAGGCCTATAACATAGCTAACATTAACAGTGCAGTGAATCCTGCTTGTGCCGTGATATTCAGGACTGCAAACCGAGTAGCATTCACTGACTTTCAGCTTGTTGTGTTTGTGGATATATGACTGACTTTAATTATCCACAAAATCATCACATTCTTTGTAAGATTAAGGTCGACTATTGTATTATTATATTTTAAAGGCTTTAAAAGCAAGTAAAAGCTGAACGTACAAACATCGCTAATGGCAAATAAGTTTGCCAACATGTGGCCAACAGTAATGTTTTAATGTTCCTCATTATTAAACATTTGCACATAAATAAGTGACATAATATTCAGTACTTACTTTTCACAGTTTACTCTTCGGCCGTTCCGCTTCTGCCGTCTGCGGCAAAATTATCCACACCGACTGCCGCGCTATGAATTGTGGGATATGTTGGGCCACGAAGTCTACACTGCCACAGCCTTAAAATTCAGGGAAATGAAGGACGCATTTGAGGACCGCATTTCGAGCAGCCTTTGAATTGGGACAGCCTTCGGCGCGCCACTGTGACGTAATCGGCCTTAAAATGCGGCCTTTAAGGCTGCAGACCCTGAATTGGGATACAGCCACAGTCTGCATTTTTAGTCTGGTTGTTCTCAATTGCATCTGCAATGTCTCTGACTTGCTGAGCAAACCATGTGTCCAGAGTGAAGTCTGGATAAGCCTTAACTGTGTAGATGAAGTTACAAACTTTGAAAGAGAGGATTACAATATTATTATTTTTAACTGCAGTATTTTTTTTTTTATCATTAATATGTAATTAATTTACCATATCCCATATGTTTTTGAATAAATCTTGAATCTCATCATTTTTTTCTTACTAACACAAATATATTTTTAGCATTTATGCTACACATTAGTTTAAATGGACTAATAAAGAAAAATATGTTATGCCATTTATTATATTTTAGCAACTAAATTTTAAACGAATGATGGCAGAGTACTTCTTACACAAAAAAATGTTTAGACATGCTCTAATGAAGAAGTATCCCAACTGAGGCACTTGTGTTTCATTTTACACTAAAATATCCGAAAAAAACTCTGGCTGTGGTTGAAGAGTCTCTGACCTGATGGATTTTAATTCTATTGTTCTCACTAGAAAATTTACCATTGAGAATTGTGAGGAAGGATATGTCTGCATTAAAACTTTCAGACGTCAAACTTTTCTGCTCAAGCCAGGACCTGATTATCTCTGAGCTGGTTTCCACACCTGTCTCTTTGTGAGGGATGACAAAAACTTCATCTGGGATAAGGTAGAGCCCGTCCTCAGTGGACTGGCACTGGAAGTAGCTGAGGTTCATGACTCGACCCATGTCCATGTTTCGCAGATTGTCCCATCCTCCACCTGGGAGCACCTCCAGTGCTGTGATGGAGAGGTTGGTAGAAGCACGGCATTGTCTGAGCCAGTTTGTTGGATGGCTCACAGGTACTGAAGAGCAGACATGAAGGAAAGAGAGAGCCAGGAGAGTCACTGCTCTTTCCGTGATCACTGTTGAAGTGAGCACCAGCACCACTGCATATATAGAGCTTTGACCAAGTCCCTTCTACTCTGTATGTGTGTCATCTGCCCCATTCCTTCATAGTTTATGTCACAATAAAGCAGTTGTTTCTCAGTCAACTGAAAATGGCTTTGAATGTTTCTAACTGGAAAGTCCCATGGAATCTTTGAGCCAAGGCCTTATCTGGCAGCCATCTGGGTGGGGGGGGGGGGGGGGGGGGGGGGGGGTGAAGCAGTGGGGTGAGGGCATGGTGTAAGAGGAGGTTGACGAAAACAGCTGGAACCCATTATCCTAATTATGCCTGGGCTGAGCAGATCAGAGCAGGTCAGAGCAGCTGAAAACTGTGACAGTGCCAACGTTGCACTGGGTAAAAGGTTAAATAAAGAACAATTGCAAGCAACATATACTATAGCCATGTCTGGTCTAGGAAAGACAGTTGCAATAAACCAGGGCAGACCCGATGACATTTCTACACCTTTCAGTATCTTTACTCAACACTTTTCTCACAGTTGCTGTACACACACACAGTTGCCCCACCACAACAATTAGGTCTGTACTCTTTTTTTTTTTTCTTCTTTCTTTTGGCCTGTCTCGTTTGGTACTTGCGATCAGAATTATTGTCTGATGGCCAAGAAAGATGCCCAAGGGATTTATTTTACCAAGTGGATCATTACAGTTTTGCCGTATTGGTCCATTTGATTGACCTTTATTTTATTGTAAGTTATTTCAGAGAGGACAGACATGACTGGGGGACAATGAGAGAAGACATTTAAAAAGCCACTGGATGACCTGTTGAAACAAACAAACAAAAAGCAAAAGAAAACAAGCAAAAGCGACACAGAGCAACAAAATATGGGGACCACAGCAATGACCTAGATAACTGTAAGTAACAGTAAATACTAAATATTGAATGTTATTGTGCAGCACGCAACACTGACAGCGCGTAGGCCTGTACTTTAAGAATAAAGTGCTTTAATAGTTCACGAAAGCACAGCTCTGGTAGCTTGGTGGAAAGCACTAAACACCATTCACTTTCTATACAAATACACACCAACTTGAAATAATCCAGACATCACTTTTAAATTAATGGAAAGTGTGATAAAAAGGACCCACTTGAAACAAATATCTGTACTTTTTACTCCTTACACTTTCAAAACAGGCTTGTTATTTTAGATTTTATGCATTACTGAGTGCTTTTGTCACTGCTGCAATACTGTCCACCAAACATGCTTAAAACACTTATTGCTCATATACTTTTTCATGCTGTCGTATTACTTTTATAGTTATTATTATGGTTGTGGTTGTTGTTGTAGTTACCAATACAACACCTTCTGCACACTCCTCTTGTCTTCTGTGTTAATATCTGGCAAATATAATTCTAATCACCACCACCGAAATGCTCTCACACTAAGTGAGATGAAAAGTATTTATTAAATGATGATTTAAGACAGGAAAATAATCCAAAAATACCTGACCAAATATAAAAAAAGGAAATTGATCCCTAAACCTAATAACTGGTTGTGCCACCCTCGAGAGGAAGAACAGCAATCCACTGTATGTGATAACTGTCTTACACAATACTGTAGAGGAATCTTTGCCCACTCTTTCTTGCAGACTTATTTTAATTCAGCCACACTGTAAAGTTTTAAAGCATTAGCAATCTCCTTAGGGTTATATGAAAACATTTAAATCGGTCTGAACTTCAAAACCTTCATTTTCTCTCTTTTTTTAATGAGCCTTGCTGGTGTGTTTCAAACCATTGTCCTGGTGTATAACTGAGCTTGAATTTTAGGGTACAAATTGATGGATGGATATTTTCTTTCAGGATTTTCTGTTAGAGAACAGAATTCATGGTTCCATCAGTTACAGAGAGTTGGCCAGGTCATTGTGAATTATCATATTATAATCTTGGGCATCTTGTTCAACAAGTAGGTTTGTTTTGTTCTTTTTTTTTTAGACTGTTTTTGTACACCAGAAACCTTTTTTGTTCCTACATAGTTTTATGTTACACAATTGTTTGTTTTTTATTGTTATTTAAAGCAGTCGTTTCTAAGTCACAGTATATTGAAAGCTTGTAGTGTTCTAAAATGAACTCCAGAGAACCTGTCTGTACAGTAAGACTTAATCTTATGAGAACACGCCCGGGGTTGCCATCATTAATCCTGCTCAGCACTGCTCCTACATCGGTGGGGGAGAGAGTCAGTGGTTGGTGGTCCGGAGTCACCACCAACCACTGGTTAACAAGTTTAATTCATCCAGGATGCAGTCTTCAACATTGGCTGCAGACTCACCCACCCCCACTGCTGCTATTCCAGAGATCAAGTTTTGAAATGGATTTGTGGCGTTTAGCGTGGAGTGTATAGTTAGTGTGTTGTGTAGTCGTTGTTTTTTTGTGTGTGTCAGTGAGGGTACTAATGAATGTCACAAAGGCAGATTGCAATGTAAACACAGTCTCCAGGTGTGTTTACATTGGAGGAGTGATACACCTGTTGTCAGGCCTCCAGGGTTTACTCAGACGACTCCAACCTCCGCCTCCGCTTGCAGCCTTTTATTCAGTGTCAAACAGTTTCACAAACACCCATTGTAAAACCCCTGAGGTGTGTCATAAAACTAAGGCATTGTGTGTGTATGCATGTGCGAGCACATGTGTGTGTTTGTGACTTCCTGCTGATTACAAAATGGTCATCTCCCCTCACCCCTGTATATGGCTCAGCTCCTTTAACGGTGCTGAGCCATATACAGGGATGAGGGGAGATGTCAAACACAGGCAGTGTTGGGGAGTAACGGAATAAATGTACCGGCGTTATTTATTTAAAATATGAGTAACTGTATTTCCGTTACAGTTACCGTTTAAAAAGGTGGTATACATTTTGGGGCATGTATTCTGTAATCTGTAGTGGAATACATTTTAAAAGTAACCTTCCCAACACTGAACACACGTGAGCAGGAAGTAAACATTCCTTACCAAATAAGGAAACCCAGAATCTTACATAGAATGTGCCTGCAGTTAACACTATAGCCATTGCCTCCCTCGACCTCCAAAAGGCAGTTGAGGAGAATAGAAACAAAATAATGTCTTTGATCATGCAGTTTAAAACAAGGTTTACAATTTGAAGTACAAAAGTGACAACTTCTATCAAAATCACCCTTCAGGTTGCAGTAAAATAAACCATTAAACAAACCATCTTTCTTTTGTTGTGCGTTTGTTTTACTGTGTAAGAATATTCAACACTGCTATCAATACATTTTTTCAAAAAATGTTTCGCTGTGCAAAACGGGTTTAAAAACAAACAACTGTGGGATACTGTTTGTCCGTGATTTGAACCAGGGGAACAAATCGTGGCAGGATCAGCCTGATATTATTTGTATCCCACTATAACTAGTGCATAAAGAGCTAACATTGCCAAAATTCCATTGTAAGAAGTGTTTGTGGACTAAAAATCAAGAATGTGGAATACTGTTTGTCTGATTTGCTTCTTCATATTTTCTAGTCTTTGGCTTGGAAGGAAGTTGGTTTAGAACCATATCTGGTGATGCTTTAACTTCTGCTTTGCGTTTGTGTGGATGCCCTGTCAAAAACCTGTCAATTTTGCTGGCATTGTTTTTTTGTTTTTTAAATTCATACTGCCCCCCCCCCCTCCCCCCCAACACACACACACACACACACACACACACACACACACACTTTGGGATCCACTGGTTTATTGGAAGTAGTCTTAAAGTCATACACTGTGACATTGTGACAGTTTATATTTTATAAGTACAGAATACAAAGTATAATATATGTTTCTTTTTTTAAAAAACAAACAAAGGCTGGTTTAAAATAGAAGCTCTGAAATATGATTATTTTTCACCACTAAAAAGAGCATGACTAGTATGAAAATCAACAGTGAGATTAAAAGTTAAATCTGTCATATTAACATATATCTGTGTCTTGCTGAGCAAGCATTCAAGCTATGTTATTTTCTCAGGCCTCATCTTGCTTTATCTTACTCTCATTTGCCATGTATCTCCTCATAACCTCTACTTCTAAACCCAGACATCCTCCTCCTCCTCTTGAATAGGACCACTCCCACTATGGCCACCATCAGCATCACACCCATCACACCAAAAGCTACACCTGCCTTTTCTCCATTAGACATCTGACTGAGTTCAGGGTTAAGGCCTTGAACAATTTCCTGGATTTCTTCTGTTTTGGCAAGTTTCCACATTTTGGTCTGGCCCACTCTCACCCAGCTGTTTTCTCCTTCGGTCATCACCATTACTGTGTTGGTGGCTTGCATAGTGATAAGTGGAGGTTTTGTGTATGGAGGCAGATGAATTGGTTGGAGCTCTCCACCTGTGAACAGTCCAGACTGAACACAGTAGAGGATTTCACAGCCATCACTGATTGCAGCAAGGTGCTGACTGAACTTGGGAGGGCACCTGCGTTGATTCCTTGCCAGTGGGTTGGTTGACTGACAGCTGAAGAGACCTCCGAATGGTACTGAGAATCTGGTACCTGTCTCATAGTCATTACTCACACAGATCACCTCACCATCTGAGAGGAACTTTAGTGGAATGAAATTTGGGGGGCAGCTTTTGCTTTTTGTGAGGGGGTTCAGGAGCGAGGGGCTGTATATGCCTCCAAACAGATATCCTGAGTTTTCTGGAGCCTGTCCATTTACAGAGCACCAGTAGGTGTTGATGCGAGCAGAACGAACATAGTTTACATCCTGACACCGTTTGTTGTAACAAGTTGACAACCAAAATAAACCACAGGAATAACTTTCCTCGTAACATTCATACTTAGGGTAGCTTTGTTGTCTCACCTCTGATCTCAGTAAAGTTGGTGAGTAAGGTGGACGACAGGAGAAGTTACCTATATCTGGGTTTGTCTGGGCCAGGGCATCACAAAGTGGATCTGCATCTGAGCTGATTTTAACACACTCTTGGTAGACACCACCAAAACTGAGGTTTGTAGCTGGACCCTCACAGGAATTATCATCCACGTTAGCCTGGAAGTTGAAGTTCTTGGAATTGATGTCAACACACCCAGGGCGAGTACTAATATTGTAATAGCGCATTATGGCCTGACTGATTGTGAGAGCAACTTTTCTAATCGTAGGATGTGGCAGATCAGGGACAGTGTTGGTGTTTATAAAATAGTGCAGAGGAAATCCTGAACGATCGATGGCAACAAGGTTGTTTCTGGTACTTTCCTGCCACTTCTGCAAAGTGATGCCAGGATAAAAGGGTGCGCCTCCGTGGCTTTGAATGAGAGAGTATGTAATGTTGGACTGATATGTATGAAGTGATGAGCTCTTTTGGTCACTTTGACTGCTAATGTCAATCTTCAGTTTATCAAAGAAGTTTAATCCAGCCAGCTGTGCTTTGGCAGAGACACTTTGTGAGTCACTGTCCAATAAATATGAGGCATGGAGATAGTCCTCCTGCACCAAAGCGGCCCCAGCATCCACACTAGTGATGACATGAGTTCCATAGTCCAGCACCATCATCTCTGAGAGATAGTCCGCATTCTTAGTCTGGTTGTTCTCAATCGCATCAGCGATGTCTCTGACTTGCTGCGCAAATCGTGCGTCCAGAGTGAAGTCTGGATAAACCTTAACTGTGTAGATAAAGTTACGAACCTTTGAAAGAGAAGATAATATAATTAACTAAAGAACATAATTTATTTCTTTGTAACAGATATTTTTGTAGTTTAGTAAAAGAACTAAATCTAATTCCATTTATATATTACATTTTTACAACATATTTCAGAAACAAAATTTTAAGAAATTGTTGGCAGAGTATTAATTATACAAACTGAAAAAATAACTCTTTAAAAGTGCCTTAATCAACAAAACCCACAACTATGGCATTTTGTAGTGGGGCAACGGATCAAAAATCTCACAGTTCGGATCGCATCACAGTTTTAAAGTCACGGATTGGATCAATTTTCGGATCAGCAAAAATAGAAAAAAAAGACAAAAATTCTGCTCGCCGTTTAAGTATTTTTTGCCTATTAAAAAACATTCAACTGAAGACTCATTCCACGCACTTATATAAAAACAAATTAAGGTGCAATATGGACATTATGGACCATGCTGGGCAGCCTTTGCATCCTCTGCACACAGCCATAAACAACCAGAGGAGTCTGTTCAGTGACAGGTTGCTTCTCCCAAAGTCAAGGACCAGCAGACTTAAAAAGTCCTTTTTCCCACACGCCAACAAACTGTTTAACTCCTTGTTGGAGGGGAAACGGGGACAGGGGGGGGAACAAGTAGCTGTAGTGCCTTTTCACTGTGCAATAGTTTTTGTTAATATTCAACGGTGTAATAGACTCACAATACTTAAAATGTGCCGTTCCCTTGTATTCTTATTCCTATTTATTCTATTTATCCCTTTTGTATTCTCTGTATTTATAAATGTGTATATATGGTATATATATATCAAACCCATTGTTTTGCACAACAGACGACGGCCTCCCGTCTGCAGCTAAACGCGCCATTAGCTTTTGTAATAGCTTTAGCCCGGTCGGACTGGGCAGCAAAGGGCTGCTTAGACGCCGCAAACTCCTCTGCTCCGCTACTTGGACCGCTAGCGCTGGCCATAACTACCGCTTGACAGACTGACCACACGCACCATATGCATACTTTTTTTTTCTTTTTCGAATCTTCGGATCACGTGCGTACCGAACCGTGGAGTGGGATCGGTTCGGATTTCGGATCAACCGTGATCCGTTGCACCACTAGCATTTTGCCTTCATTTTCATCACCTAAAACATTATCAAAAACATAAATAACAAAATAAACACTTACCTGCACTCTGGCTGTGGCTGAAGAGTCTTTAATTTGGTGGGTTTTCATTCTCTTGTTCTCTCTAGAAAATTTACCATTTGTCGCTGGGAGGAAGGACATGTCTGCATTAATGCTTTCAGATGTTGAGCTTTTCTGTTCAAGCCAGGAACTGATAATCTCTGAGCTGGTCTCAACACCTGTCTCTTTGTGAGGGATGACAAACACTTCATCTGGAATTAGGTAGAGCCCGTCCTCAGTGGTCTGGCACTGGAAGTAGCTGAGGTTCATGACTCGACCCATGTCCATGTTTCGCAGATTGTCCCATCCTCCACCTGGCAGCACCTCCAGTGCTGTGATGGAGAGGTTGGTAGACTCACGGCATTGTCTGAGCCAGTTTGTTGGACGGCTCACAGGTACTGAAGAGCAAACATAAACAAAAAAAAAAATCAGGAGGGCCACTGCAGTTTCCATGATCACTGTTGAAGAGAGCAACAGCACACCTACATATATAGAGCTTTGACCAAGTCCCTCCTACTCTTTGTGTACGTGTTTCATATACCCCATTCCCATTCCTTCATAGTTCATGTTACATTTAAAGCAGTTGTTTTTCAGTCAATTGAAAATGGCTTGGCATGTTTCCCACTGGAAAGTCCCATGGAATCTTTGAGCCAAGGCCTTATATGGCAGATCTGACAGATCTGCTAGAGCTGGGCTGGGGTGGATGAGCGAAATGAGTCACTAAAAGAATGAAACACAATGGATGGATAAAAACAGAGGCAACAAGGCATGGTGTAAGAGGATGTTGACGGAAATAGCAGGAACCCATTATCCTAATTATGCCTGGGCTGAGCAGAGGTTAAATAAGGTTAAATAAAGAACAATTGCAAGCAACATATACTATAGTCATGTCTAGTCCATCTACAGTTCTACTTTTGAAAAATCTAGGAAAGACAACTGCAATAAACCAGAGCAGACCCGATGACATTTCTACACCTTTCAGCATCTTTACTCAACAATTTTCTCACAGTTGCTGTACACACACACAGTTGCCCCACCACAACAATTAGGTCTGTACTCCCCCCCCCCCCCCTCTTCTTTTGGCCTGTCTCGTTCGGTACTTTAGCGATCAGAATTATTGTCTGAAGGCCAAGAAAGATGGCCAAGGGATTTATTTTACCAAGTGGATCATTACAGCTGGTCCATTTGATTGACCTTTATTTTATTTTAAGTTATTTCAGACAGGACAGACATGACTGGGGGACAGTGAGAGAAGACATTTAAAAATCAACTGGACCACCTGTTGAAACAAACAAACAAAAAGCAAAAGAAAACAAGCAAAAGCGACACAGAGCAACAAAATATGGGGGCCACAGCAATAACCTAGATAACTGTAACAGTAAATACTAAATATTGAATGTTATTGTGCAGCACGCAACACTAACAGCGCGTAGGCCTGTACTTTTAGAATAAAGTGCTTTAATAGTTCACAATAGCACAGCTCTGGTAGCTTGAGTTCTCTGACTTCAGAGCATGTTGATCAGCTCCTTTTTCTGAGCAAGAATCCTGACATTCCTTCACTGTCCAAATGTGTTTAACTTTTTTTATGGCAGCAATAAACATGACAGTTTACTTATTTTCATTTAAGACATGTTTTATTTTAATTAAGTTTAAAACTTTTTTATTTAATGTAAAATTATATTTTGTTTTAATTTACTTTCAAATTCTTCAGTTGCTGAAGGGGCTGCATAGTTTTCACAAATTTCATAGTTCAGAATAGCTATAATTGTACCAGATGGTAAGTTGGACTAGACTGTAATACAAACCGTTCAGTTTGTCAACAATAAAACTGACTGAAATGAGAGAAAGACTGAGTGTGAGACTTTGTTATTAGATAAAATGAATATTGATAAAGTTTACCTTTATCTACAGAATCTGAATATCGCAAAATATTTTTAAAAATTGCAATAACATCGTATCATGCGTTAAGTATTGTGATAATATCGTATCGTGGGATGTATGGTTATTCCCACCTCTACAAAACAGTCTTGTTATTTTAGATTTTATGCATTACTGAGTGCTTTTGTCAAAACCGTTGAACAACTGAAAATAGACCCAGAGTAGCTGAGCAGCGGGAATTTATATCAAACATAAATTGGACAACATTCCTCTCCCAGAAGTCCAGCAGCTGGACCTCAGTTCCCAGACATTTATCGACTGTTAAAAGATACTACACAGTGGTAAATATGACCCTGTTCCAGGGTCCATTATTTCTGCCATCAGATTCAATTATATATTATTAAAGTGGCACATTTTCTCAGTTTGAAAACGTTTGATATTTTTTATGTTCTACTGTTAAGAAAACATGCATTTATGAGATTTGAAAATCATTGCATTCTGTTCTTATTTACATTTTACCCAGTGTCCCAATGTCTCCTGCTGAACCAACTCTGGATTCACCAGTGGCTCCAGTAGCCCACGATTTTTCTTTCATTTGGTCTCAATTTTTTCTTTTAATTATTTAATTCATATTTTTATCAGTTATTTACAAACAAATTAATTATGTCATTTTTTGTTTTGTTTTTCCTATTCCCTCTTCACTGCTGCAATACTGTCCACCAAACATGCTTAAAACACTTATTGCTTATATACTTTTTCATGCTGTCGTATTACTTTTATAGTTATTATTATGGTTGTGGTTGTTGTTGTAGTTACCAATACAACCCCTTCTGCACACTCCTCTTGTCTTCTGTGTTAATATCTAGCAAATATAATTCTAATCACCACCACCGAAATGCTCTCACACTAAGTGAGATGAAAAGTATTTATTAAATGATGATTTAAGACAGGAAAATAATCCAAAAATACCTGACCAAATATAAAAAAAGAAAGTTATCCCTAAACCTAATAACTGGTTGTGCCACCCTCGAGAGGAAGAACAGCAATGCACTGTATGTGATAACTGTCTTACACAATACTGTAGAGGAATCTTTGCCCACTCTTTCTTGCAGACTTATTTTAATTCAGCCACACTGTAAAGTTTTAAAGCATTAGCAATCTCCTTAGGGTTATATGAAAACATTTAAATCGGTCTGAACTTCAAAACCTTCATTTTCTCTCTTTTTTTAATGAGCCTTGCTGGTGTGTTTCAAACCATTGTCCTGATGTATAACTGAGCTTGAATTTCAGGGTACAAATTGATGGACGGATATTTTCTTTCAGGATTTTCTGTTAGAGAACAGATTTCATGGTTCCATCAGTTACAGAGAGTTGGCCAGGTCATTGTGAAATATCATATTACAATCTTGGGCATCTTGTTCAACAAGTAGGTTTGTTTTGTTCTTTCTTTTAGACTGTTTTTGCACCCCAGAAACCTTTTTTGTTCCTACATAGTTTTATGTTACACAATTGTTTGTTTTTTATTGTTATTTAAAGCAGTTGTTTCTAAGTCACAGTATATTGAAAGCTTGTTGTGTTCTAAAATGAACTCCAGAGAACCTGTCTGTACAGTAAGACTTAATCTTAAAAGTCTTACTGTACAGGCAGGTTCTGTACACCCAAAACATATGCCCCATCAGGTAGAATTCTTGTCACCCTCATATCAAAAACCAGATAAAAACAGTTTGTTTACATGAGAACAGTCACATGAGTGTGCATTTCTAGAAAGTTCCAGGAACTTTTTGAGCCCCCAACAGTCAAACCTTATATGGCAAAACCTCTGCGAGTGGCGTCATCTGCCAGACCTGGGCTTGGGTGGGTGAGGGGAACGAGTTCAGTTGAACGACTTTCAATGCCTAGGTTGCCCAGGTCCTGAAGCAGCAAAGCAGGCCCAGATCATCACACTACCACCAGTGTTTCCAGCTGGGTGTCGCGTACCTGGAGTTGAGTTTTTTAACCGACGCATAAAACAATACATTTTAAGACATAAGTTGTAATGGCCGCCATTTTCATTATATTTATTACACGGGGAAAAGCTTGTTCTAACGAGTCTAAGGTTTATTTTTTTAGCTTCTTACGGCTTGTCTCTTTGAAGTGAACACACAAGCTGTGTTTTTTTTCTCTTTCTCTCACCCTCTCTCTCGCACTTTCTTTCACTTCACTCCGCACGCGAGCCTTGTGTTTGCGCTGGGCAGAGGGGGGAGGGGTGGTAGTTAGACTGGCAGTAGCACAGGAACAGAGCCGGAGGGAAAGAGAGAGAAAGAGAGCCAGGGACAACATTGTCACATTAGAAAGGTATAGTAATCATCCACAACTATTTTCAGTTGCAGATGATAAAGGATTCAGAAAGTTTATTCATGCAGGCCCATATGACAGAGAATATGCATCTTCTTTTTGTTTTGCATATTTTAATTTATATTTAATTGTGTTGTGGTTTGCAGTGTTTTGTGTTGTTTCACTTGAAATTTGTTTTAAAGGAAAAAGCTGAAAATTTAAATAGTGAAAATGTAAATAGTTGGTTTTTGTATTTTCTCATTTATTCATTACATTTTATGTGGAGTGAATAAATAAAAGTATTTACGGTGGCCCCTAGAGACAAATCACATACAAACTCCAAAGCAAAGGTTATATATATATGTACTTCTTGAGACAACTGGGGAAGTACAGTCTTCCACAGGAGCTGCTGATCCAGTTCTACACTGCAGTCATTGAGTCTGTCCTGTGCTCCTCCATCACAGTCTGGTATGGTGCAGCCACTAAACAGGACAGGAGCAGACTGCAGCGGACTGTACGGGCAGCAGAAAGGATCATCGGCGCCCCCCTGCCCTCCATCCAGGACCTGTACCTCTCAAGAACCAGGAAACGGGCAGGGAAAATCATCACAGACCCCTCACACCCTGGACACAGACTTTTTGATCTGCTGCCCTCTGGCAGACGGTACAGAAGCCTGCAGACCAGGACCACCCGACATAGGAACAGTTTCTTTCCCCTCGCAATCTCCCTTCTTAACAGTTGACCTGTCACACTGCTCCCACTGCCAGACTGCAACTGCACCTTATGTACATTCTGTGGTATTCATTCCACCTCATTCATTCTGTATTTTATGTATATAAGTTTAGATTAGTTATTTATAGTTGGTTTACACAGCTTTGTGTATGTATGTGTATGTATGTATATAGACACGTGTGTGTGTGTGTGTGTGTGTGTGTGTGTGTGTGTGTGTGTGTGTGTGTGTGTGTGTGAGTGAGATTTACATTGCTGTGCTTGAGAGCCACCATCTACCGGAACCAAATTCCCTGTATGTGTCTGCACATATACTTGGCCAATAAACACGATTTTGATATATAAAACCACAGGTTTTTTTTACATTAGTAATTCCTTTTGTGCATTATTTTATATTTTTGTTGATAATAAATTAATTAAAGCAACAAAACAACCTGAAGAGCCGGTTGGGAGCCGAAAGAGTGAGTCAATTCAATTCAATTTTATTTATATAGCGCCAAATCACAACAGCAGTCGCCTCAAGGTGCTTTATATTGTACTGTCACGGTCCTGGGTCAGTGACCCAGTGTTTTGAGTTTCTTGTGCCTCTGAGTTTTTTGTATTATGTTCTTAGTTCTCTTTGTTGTCCCAGCTTATTCTTTAGTGTAGTGTCTTAGTTTGGTTTTCTTGTATTCTGTTTAGTTCTCTGAGTATTTAGTAGCTGCCCTCTGTGTCTCTTTGTTGTTGGTGTTGTCTGTGTTTCTTAGTTGCTCTGTCTCCCCTAGTCTAGTTTGCGTCTGTGCTAATTCCTGTTTTACTTTGAAGGTCTGTGTCTCATGTGAGTGTATCCTACTTTGCTCCCTTGTCTCGTCAGTTCTGATTTCTCCCAGCTGTGCACTCCTTCTGTGTGTCATTCCCCTCGTTACTTCCCAGTGTATTTAAACCCTGTGTTTCTCTGAGTCAGTGTTGCGTTGTCCTTCTTGCTGTGTGGAGCTCCCTGTGAGTTTTAGTTCATTGTTTCCCAGTTTAGCTTAGTTTACTTTGTATGCTTGTTTTTCTGTGACCAGCAAATAAAGCTGTGATTTTGAGTTCATCCCCTGAGTCTGTGAGTCCTGCACTTTAAGTCCTCATCTCATGCCTGCCACACAGCATTTCATGACATGTACAGTAGATACAGAGAAAAACCCAACAATGATATGACCCCCTATGAGCAAGCACTTTGGCGACAGTGGGAAGGAAAAACTCCCTTTTAACAGGAAGAAACCTCTGGCAGAACCAAGCTCAGAGAGGGGCAGCCATCTGCTGCGACCGGTTGGGGTGAGAGAAGAAAAACAGGATAAAGACATGCTGTGGAAGAGAGACAGAGGTTAATAACAGATATGATTCAATGCAGATAGGTCTATTAACACATACTGAGTGATAAAGGCGACTGGAAAGGAAAAACTCAGTGCATCATGGGAATACCCCTGCAAGCCTACATCTAATGCAGCACAGCTAAGGGAGGATTCAGGGTTACCTGATCCAGCCCTAACTATATGCTTTAGCAAAAAGTAAAGTTTTAAGCCTAATCTTGAAAGTAGAGATAGTTAGCAGCCATCCAGGTCTTTATGTCTTTAAGACATTCCTGCAGTTTAACTAATTGTTGTGTGTTATCTGGCTTCATGGATAGATAGAGCTGGGTGTCATCAGCATAGCAGTGAAAATGTATGCTATGTCTTCTAATGAAGCATGTATAATGTAAACAGAATTGGTCGAGCCGAAAGAGCCGGTTCTATAAAAAGAACATCACTACTTCATACTCTTTCACAGGATTCAGTTTACTTTGAAAAGTCTCAACAGGATCTTGAGCTTTATTGCGAAAAGTTTATGTGCAAAACAAACAAGCGGACTGCGGAGCCACACCATGGTTTTACCATCGTTGTTGCTAACAACAACACGTATAAACAGTCGCTCGTCAGTCCGTAGTTTGGTTATATTAAATATAAGAGAAAGAAGCTGTGTCAGAAAGATGGGACTTTGTGTAAAATGTTAACAAAATATACGCTTAAATTGAAGTTTTGAAAACTAAATGTTCTCTCGGACTTATATGTTCCTGGATCTCAGGCTGAAATTTCCTTTGCAGGATTTTTTATTTCATAATGCACCAAATGTGCATTATGAAATAATCGCCAGACCTGTTTACTACAGCCATGCTGCTGTCATATGGGCAGAAGATGATTTGGTATGTTCTTGCTTAAATAAACAAGGCTTTCCATGGAAAGGATATAATCACACATTATGTTACTTGACCTTTATAGCCATTATTCAGCATTAATGGGGCCTTGACAGACGTGCATATTAATTCAACTCATGCCACATGAACTCATCCACCCCCATGCAATCATGAATCACAGCTCTTGAATTGCACTCTGATAACAAGCCAGATAATCCCTCGCCTCAACAAACAGTATTTATCCATGAAAAATATCAAAAAACACATCCTGTGATTTGTAAGACCGCAGGACGATTTTACATTTTCTATCTTTCTGTACCGACACCCACATCACCCACACTAGTGAAAAGGAGCATTTCAACACTTGTGCGGAAACTCTCCAAGGGATGTCAGACATGTCTTCTTTTGGGCACGCTGATCTTAGATTAGGCCCGCAAATCAAGCCAGCACTCTGAGAGGAAGAGGAAATGCCGTGCCCTTCCTGTCACTCCCAGTCAGAAATCAAGTGATTGCGATGCTATGAAGAGATTACAGATTCTAATTGTAAAACAAAGAGAACAAAAAACAGTATGACCTAAGAAAGGTAAAAATAAAAACATTGTAAATGGTTTTGTGCAAATGTCTGTGCACACACACACACACACACATACAGACACATAATTACTACTTTTCAATAAAGTGTGCAAGGCTAAATATGACCACTCCAATCATATTCAGGGCATTAGTTTACACCATTCTCATGTCCTTCAATCACTCAGAACAATAAACTTTTTATCCTGACTGGATGCCAAATTAACTTTAAGGGATTCCCCTAATGTGCTCACTGACTGTAACCCAGACACCTCTTCATCCATCTCCACACTCCTCTATTAATGGTTAACCATGTATTTGTCTTCCTCTCCCTTATCGGCTCTTCAGTGCCTTAAAGGTTGTACTAATAACATGGGGAGAGGTAACACATCGGTGTCTCTACAATGTATGTCTAAGCTTGGTTTGTTGAAGAAACAGCCATGAAGACAACAGGAATACATAGAAATAGGCAATAGATGATCCTGTTTTGTATGTACTGTACAGCAGCGGTCTCCAACCTTTTTTGTGCCACGGACCGGTTTATGCCCGACAATATTTTCACGGACCGGACTTTAATGTGTCGCGGATAAATACAACAAAATAAAACTAGTACCGGTACTGAAAAAAAGAAGATTTATTAATAACACACGTGAAAAGACCCAGGAAAACCGAGTTAACGATCAAAACGATAACAAAATAACGCTGAAAACCGATAAAAACCCTGAAAACCATACATTTCACACCTGAGCCTCAACTCTCGCGGCCCAGTACCAAACGACTCATGGACCAGTCCGAGGCCGAGGGGGTTGGGGACCGCTGCTGTACAGGATGCTGGTAGCAGGCTGTTCATAACTCAAGACTCCTGCAACGCTTTTGAACCCAAATTGTTGCACAAAATACAAACAAAAAAATTCTTATGGAAATACTTTGAGCTGCTTATTGGCTTCATATCTTTAAAGCTACATTTGCACAAGTCTAGTGCTTTGTGTGTGTGAATCATAGAGCCTCGTGGGTACACAGCATACGTGGTACAGCCTTTGAGTCCAGACATGCCCTTACTTGACTTCTTAATCTTCAGTTTCCTGCCCTCCCTTTCGAATCTCAGTATAAAAACTTCACGCCACTGTGATTCCTCCCCTGCTTCGCCTCTCCCCTCTCTTCTCAGTATCACACTACAAGCTTTATGCCTTCTTGCCACAGCTCCCTGGTCCATAGCCCCTCTGCTCCTGCTGTTTCCACTGGGGCACTGCACAAAAACTGCGCTTGACTTGATCCCAACAAATGGGGCCCTCATACCTCCCAATCTCTAGATTAAATAGCACCAGTCTCTGAAGTCTTTCCACATCCTCTACCACATCCTGGGGGTCTGCTGGCCTGTTGTGAACCCCGCCCTTACCCTCTTCGTATCTCGAGAATGAGGTCTGTTCTGTTGCCCGTTTGTCCCTCTCCGTTGCTTAAAATAGCTCTGATTAAGGCCACACTTTGCTACATCTCGCAGACTACATAACAAGGCATGAGTATATATCCTGTCTGGGCCTTGTGAGTACAGGAGGAAAAACAAAGGAAGAAAAAACAGAAACAAAGAAAGGCACCAAGGTTAAATTTTGTGAAAAAGAAGGGAGGGGACAGAAAAAGTAAAGAATAGTCGAGGGCAAATTAATGGACAACGAATAAGGAGGAGAGTGTAAGGAAAAAGGGGTTTAAGGAGATGCTTAGTAAAGAGGCTGAAGTCTTCTTTGAAACTACGTGTTAAGTCTTTTTATTTGCTTTAATCTAGCTATTTTATTGTTTTCTGCTCCAGTGTGTGAATGGGTGGATGAATGAATGTAGTGTAAAGCGCTTTGGGGTCCATAGGGACAAAGTAAAGCAATATACAAATACAGGCCATTTACCATTTAAAAAGACAACAACACCACACAATTACATCATTTTTTAAGCACCATGCATTTGCGAGTCATAACTCCTGCAGGCCCGTGCTGGAAGCAGTTATGTGGGGGCACAAAGGAGGGATGACAAGTAATTGAACAAAGTTTAAAGCTGGAGTCTTTAATTCAGAAAGAATTCATATGTGGAGGATCTTCACAGAAAAGATTTTGAAAGAGCGAGGGGGTTTCAAAATGTGGAGTGTGCCATTAATCATGCAACCCTGAAACACTTTGCCTGTAGAAACCAAAACAGACGTAGCAGGTGTTACGGATTCAAATATTGGGGATGGATACAAGAGGAAAACCAAAATAACAACACTGGTCCGGCCGGGTTGAGTCAAACGATGATTTAATGAATACACGCGTGGGAGATGGACACCATACAGCAGACAGCATCAGATCTCAAAATGGTGGAGCCTTGATCAAACTCTTATAGCCTCTAGTGGCCCCCACCTAATCATAAAAGCCTAAACATTCACATTCTTTCTCTCACACAGCGCCTAAGCTACGACCTTGGCTCCCTGTTTATCTGCTCCTGGTGAGATGGGGCAGAATGCTCTGTTCTCTTCTAACCAGACAAATGAGGCGATGACTTTCTGTGAACAGTATTTTCTTATAACTCAGCAGTATAATGCATCATAAAACAATATCATTCATTCACAATAAATCAACAGTCTAATGTAATGCAAATCAGTTTACCAAATGTAATAGTTATCACCTTCTTCTAATTCAGGAGAATAATGCAAACTAAAACTACATACTAATTCACAATCTTTAATTAGGGGTCTAACACGGCATAAAATAATATTATAATCCGACAATTCCCCCTGATGAGCTCTTTAGACTTAAAGAGCTCACTTACACCCTGCAATCCAGTGTTGCCGGGTTCATTTCTCCTTACTCCTGAGGCCCTTTGTCCCCCTGTTGGGTGAGCCATATGCGAGATGACCTCTGTGTTTGCGCAGTTCCGATGCAAGAAAAACTATTATTACAACAACAATAGTAGGTACAGATGATACCCCCATCACTCCCCAGTTCTCCCACAGCTTTATTTCAGTGCTACCTTATACCCTTCAAACGTACTCAGACTAGAACCTCTGTCCGAGGAGCTTTTAACCTTTATTTTATTGCTGTAGGCACCAGTGTCTTCCAGTCGGGTGATCCTCTGCTCTTCTTCCTTCAACCTCAGGGGTTAGACAACCCTTCAGTCGTTGCACAGATCAGGGGATTATTCTGCCCCGATTTCAAACAATGATCTGTGTATTCTGGGGTCACAGCTGTGTTCCCCAGAAAAAGGAACAGGAACGTGTCCCCCTTATGACCAAGAGCCTCTCGAACGTCGTTGGTCTGGTGTTCCTGGATTTCCGCCAACCCCTTCATGATTATTGCTGTGTTTATGGGATCCATCCTTTTGAGGTGACTAGCTGGAGCCCAAAATGCCATGACACTTGAACCCAGTTGATGTTTCAGCAGTCACCGTGTCTATCTCTGCTGCGAAGGATCCTCGTATATCTGTGACCTCGTCTGGTGTCTGTTCCTTTCTCTGTAAGAGACAGAAAACCAAAACACCTCTCTTCCTAGCTCTAACAATCTAATGTTGTTGTCTACTGATCTTTTGGTGGTTCAGAATTGGATTGGTTTAGAACATTCAGAATGTCCCAAGGACTTATCCTAATTTAGTGTATGTGTGTGTAAGCGTGTTTGCATTTAGCCCGCTGCACTGGCATTTCCTACACTTTATCAGTCCGGACTATCGCCGAATGAAGCTTATGACCTTCAAAAGACCGAGTGCCAACTCATTATAAGCACATTTGCAAGGTATGTATGAAAATGATTAAAACCACTCATTCTAATAAAAGACATCAAAAACAAATTAGCCATT
Source organism: Neolamprologus brichardi (assembly GCF_056152115.1). Taxonomy (NCBI): domain Eukaryota; kingdom Metazoa; phylum Chordata; class Actinopteri; order Cichliformes; family Cichlidae; genus Neolamprologus; species Neolamprologus brichardi. The sequence continues at coordinate 23,995,751 of NC_142115.1, forward strand.
TCTAATTCTAACATATGTCAATTCAACGGAGCTAGAAAATTAAAAGAAAAGGTTAGTGACCTCATATCTTAGAAAGTATCAGACTTTCTCCTATCCAGTGTCGTTGCTCCAGTCTTGTTATCCTGTGTTAGGGAATGAAATCAATTTAATTGTCATGTTAGATCTGTTCAACTCCTGGCTCCGCCCAGAGCCTGCGTCTTCACAATTGTCTACAAACAAAACCTGTATTAATATGAACTTCACTTCAACATGAACTTGTTGACTACTTTTGACACCTGTAAATAAAAGATTAACATGAGGTTATAACAATCACTGTAATACAAATGTTAATGTAATGTCAATAGCTTCAATAAATGTTCAATGCAATGCTTATTATATGATTCTGATGTAACAATAATGCTGATGCTAAAATAACAGTAAAACACCCCCTTTTTATCCCGTTTATAAACTTCACACATAAACATTTATAAATGCCTCTTTTCAATTTTATTTCCCCCTGTTTTTCCCTTACTGACCACAGCAGGGGCATCTATGTTTTAATTCAGCCATGAATCCAGCTCACCTGATTCATCACTGAGCCCCACCGTCACTGGCATCTGACAGGGTGGTGCTGCATATTCTTCCTTTAATGTCACTATTTTCAATCTGCTAATTAGAGTGTTTAAACATGAAGTAGACTACGTCCACAACAAGTCAATACAGCTGTAAATGTGGCCAATTATCAATCTATTACCAATCAATAACAAAAGATAGCTTTTATTTTCTGCATGCTTTTAGTCAACCACTCACCCAGAGGATCTTCAACCCCAGAAAATTCCTTCTCCTCATTTAATGAGTCTGTTCTCCTTCCATGCCCTGGTAACTGGTCCATCCAGAGCCATATCATCTTGAAATATACATACAACAAGCCAAACCACACCTTGGTCACACCAACCCTTTTCCGCCCTGAAGATGTCCAACGCCATCTTAGTCTGGACTGTCAAAGATGATTTTATAACATTTCCTGGTCAGATTATCCAATCTCTGCACACTGGAATAAACATAATCAACATGATCAACATTTTTCCTGCGTGTTTTTTCACCATCTTATTGATTCCAACGCTCCATCCTTATGTGGTTTGCTACATTATGTTTATCTAGAACTCCACTCTGTCTCTAAATGTTTGAAGAATTTTTCATGTTAGGGGTCAAATTTTAAGAATTTGACCATACGTGAAATTAATGTTGTTATCACCCCCATCGGGGCTTACCTTTCCCACTTCTGATGATATTCCTCCCTATTCTTTGCAAGTACCCCCTTTTGGTGGCGAGAAACTGTTGGTGTGGTCAAGTGGGTGCTGTAAAAACAAAAGCTCAGGACAGAACAGTTATCAGTCATGTACTTCATACAAAATTAGCATATATTGAATTTCATATTGATCCTCTGAGTGTAATGGTACATTTTAATTTGAATTTATCAAAGCTAAACACAATAATTTTTCTTTATTTTGCTCTTGTTCTTGTGCAGCACCACATCTCAGCACATGCCCCTGTCAGTTCTATCTTACTTTTCTAAATTATTGACTATTTCAATGGAGAACCTAAATGACATGGACCAGTGTTTGTCATTACATATCTCTATTTTGAATGTGACACGTCTATCATTCCCCTGTTATTCATAGACATCAATAGAGATTTTTGGCTTTTTTTTCTTTTTTTTCTCTATAAAAGTTAATTGACTTTTTTACAGTGGCCTGCTATGGTTAATAATAACATGTTCAGTCATGAATGAAATCAAAGCTTTTCTTCACTTTAGCATTTAACATTCCCAACAATATAATGTGATACATTAATCGAAACACAGCTAATAAAACACAATTTTCTTGATGCAAACATCAGTAACTCAAAATTAGCAACCAAAGGGTTAAGTCTGCAGTTCACACTCATGTGAAGCTACAGCCTCGCCCTTTAGTCTCTGTCATCCTTCTGTTCCTGCAAAAACAAAACAAAGCAAGACAAAACATCCACCCTTCTTTTACAGGCTGGGTGAATTGTTTGTGGGCATTTACTAATCCTAAAGTCGGTACCGTTTTTGTCTCAGTATCAAGTCAGTTAAAACTTTAGTCGTCAGTCCATCACAGTCCAGTCACATGCATACCTTCACACACATTCATACCAGATATTGCTGATAATGGAGTCTCACGCGGAACGTATTCGAGCCTCCATCACCAGCAAGATGACGTCATCATTTTAAAGGGAAAACAGTTCCTTGTTTTTTTTGACTGGATTGACTCGCTGCAATCCTTTTAGCCTCAGGACTTCTCATGTGATCAATGTCCCATATAAGTGAATTTCTCCCACGCCCATTATAATCATGGAGAAAAATACTTTGCGACTGTTTCTAGTAATCATGTTTTATAGCGCTTTAAAGTTCAATCTCTCAGGCCTGAATTAAAGAGCTGATTTGTTAAATCAGGAACTCACAAAATACCAAAATATCACCACCGGTGGATCACTCCTCTCAGATGTTCTTATTTCAGTGCACTGTAACAAAAGCAAAAACAAACGTAACCAATAAAATACTCATATAATAACAAATACTGGGGCCCGTTGCAAACATGTCCAAGCATAAAACCATCTTTCTTTCTCTTAGAGAAAGAAAACAATCCAAACCTCACTGATAAAATCAACCTAGTGTTAAGCAAAACCCAAAATCAACCAAAACTTCACCAGAAAGTTTTTCTCCATCCCGGGACAATATTGTGTAGGCATACAGGTACCGTAACTTCTTTTTGCACTGACAAAAACGTGTTGGACTTATTTGATTCAATAGTGGACACTAGTTGCACACAAATGTTTTGCTTTGGTAGAAACTTAAACAACTGAGTTAAATCAACACAACCTTTTCATATTCAGTAAACCTGTGCATTTTGTGTTCATAAAACACGATTAAAACATGTTCAGATGGAGTAAGTTGAGCTCCTGGAATATTTTAATCCTTCACAATTCTGTCATTTTATTTCAACACTATTCAATAACTTTTATCCAAATTCTCCTTGGTCCCTTAAATACTACATGTTGTCTTCATATTGCCTACGGTTCAACAAAGTCTAAATTCTGATTACCATAAAAATTGAATGGGTCTACAACAACTACCATCCTCCTATCTTTATCCTGATTGCAGGAGGGCTGGGAAATAACCCTGAAGTGATAGGTTATGAGGCAGGGTGCACCCCGGACAGGTCACCAGTCTATCACCTAGAAACAAACAACCATTTACACTTGCGTTCACGGATAATTTAGAATCATCAATTAACCTAGCTCTAACAGCTGCATGACTTTTCACTGTGGCAGGAAACCAGAATACCCAGAGAGAAACCACTACAAACTAGCCAGACCATGGACTTGCACCCAGGACCTTCTTACTGTGGAGCAACAGCACTCACCAGCATGCCAACAATGTAGGAAATACAGGAAAGCTATGATTTCCTGTATTTGAGGCAGAATTATTTTGTGCTTGCCCTTGACAGGTTAATCCACAATAAATAGCAATAGCATGCATGTGGTGTGTGTGTCGTTGTCTGCCTCTTATACTCCAATGATTTTCCTGCAGTTTGAAATCTTATACGGTCTTGTGAATTGTGAGTTCAACAACTAACCACTCTTACTAGATTGTATCGTGTCATCTCAATGAGAACAAATTAAGTTGTTGAATTTTGTACAGATCTTTAAAGCCTGAGGCAATTGTGTTAAATACACGTGGGATGCTTACGTAAATCCAAGGGCTGGCCCCCTTTTCTTTTTTTTTTTTCAGTGTGTTCCTCCTTCAATTAAATCTCAATCACAAAAATGTGGCGCTCTGAAATAAGGCTCACACCGTTAATTCATCATTTTCACTCTGTACCACTGCTCCTTATCAGGCTGTGTGAAGCACAGTAAACAATTCAGTCGAGGCCTTGAGCCATAAACAGACATCACTCACAGACCTTGTTTTCATAACCAAAGTGCTTTAGACCCTGTCCCCTAAATCTACACAAATGCCCTCTGGGTGACATGAAATGCATTTAACCAATTAAACAATCAATGGCTTCTTGTTGTTGTAACAGATTCTGTGTTTGGACGTTTGTGTGCAGCATTTTGCGTATCAGCATAGCATTTGTTAGTAAAGCATTCTTCATTGCATCAGCGTGTGTGTGTATCACTCTTCATTGCACCAACATCTGTATGTGTGTGTGGATCACTTCTCAGTGAATTGAATCAGCATTTCGATTTGTGTGTGTGTGTGTCACTTCTCAGTCAATCAACGAGTGCATATGTGTTCGTATGTGTGTTTCTCTTGATTCTGAGTCAGTGTATGTAGATGTGTGTGTTTTTGTGTGTGTTTGTGTTCATCACTTTCCTGTTCTGGTGTTCTGGGTAAACCACGGCCTGCCCTCCCCCTTTTCAGTCCGTTTGGGTCCATTGGTGATGCTGCCCAAAGTTCTGTCCATACTGGTTCTGGCCCCAATTGAGGCAGTCCTTTTCTCCAGTGTCCTGCATCTTCTCCTTGTCCAGCTCCTCCTTAACTTGACCCTTTTTGCTTCTGTAGCTCCTTCAGGGTTTGCTCCTGCTGTTGGAGCTTCTCGTCAGATTTGGCAACCTCCTGCTCCAGCAAGCTCCGGCCTGATTTCAAGTCCTGTATCTGGGACTCTAAGCCTGACTGACGGGTTCGATTAGCAGCCAGCTCCTCCTGAGCCATGCTCAGTTTCTGCTCTGATGCCTTGAGCTCTTACTGAGGGCAGAAACCTCAGAGTCTTTTCCGTACACGTCAGATTGAAGTTTATCGATGTTTTCCTTGCTTGGCTCCATGGCCTTCTGCAGCTCTGCTGTTCGGCTCTTCTCAGAGGTCAGCTCCTGGCTGAGCCCCAACACCTGTGCCTTCAGCTTATGTTCTTCTGGTGCTTTTGTCCAATCTGAGGTGCCTCCTGACCTCAGTTACTCCTCATGTCCCCCGTATAGTGAAACGGGCCTTGGATTTAACGCTCTCCGTCTCCGCTGCATGAGATCGTTTTCCTGCAGCACTGTTGACATTTTCAGGTTGTTGTTGTGGGTCCAGCTGCTGTAGCATTTAGTCAGGGTCACATCAAAGATGGTAGAGGGGAGAGCAAAGATGTTAGAGGGGAGAGCAGGAGTCCAGGTCAGCCTCGGCTTTCCGGGCCGACAAAGCAGCCTGTAATCAAGCATAAAGAGAAAAAACAAAAACAAAACAAAAACAGACGAACAGGAAAATGATGTTGTTTTGGCTGTGTTATTCAGAGAGGGGCCAGGCCCTGTGTCAGCCTTCTCCCCCCCTTTTTTTTGTTTTTTCTCACTATATAATCAACTCATAACCCACCAAGTTGACAGGACAACACAGGTACACGTTAAAATTCTTAAGATCATGTTTAATAACTCAAAAAAGGAATTTTATTTTATTCAGTAATCACTTGTATTAATCAATCAGAGGAAAACATGTCACAATTTGACTCTTTTAACCACTTAATTTGTTGTTTCATCACTGGTTGGTCATACCAGTGTCTTTCTTTTTGAAGTCAAGTCGTTGTCCTGCAACCCAGAGAGTTTATTTGTTAGTAGTGGATAAACTTTATCATTTAACAACAGGTGTATGTTAAGTTTCGCTACTTTAACCTTGCTGGGAAATTTTCACGTGTTCATGAAAGTAAGCTGTTTCTTCATTGCGTGTGTGTGCATTTTTGGGTGGGTTATTTTAACTTTTTCTCAAACAAGGCATTTCTCTAATTGTGTGTGTTTTTAATTTTGTTTCCCAAATTTTTAAGATTTTCCACCTTAAATAACAGCATTCCATGTCTTCAGCCAGGAATTAAAGCCTGCTTGTGAGATTCAGGGACACATGGTGCCAAAAACAATTCAGTGAAAAACTTGCCTGAAAATTTCCAGTTTCCAATTTCCAGTGATGGTAACCGATAACTGGAGGAGAAGATGTCCTTTAAGCTTCTTTTTCGGGTGAGGACAAAGTGAGAGGTCAAGCTGTAAAATTTTGAGCCAGAGCTTGGCCTGTCTGTCGTCCCAATTTTGTTAATCTATCCTCTTGCCGCTGTACTCAGGTCTCCAGGTTGAGAGAAATCCACCTGTATTAAGAGACTAAAACATTCATTTACTATTTTTCTTAAAACATCCATTTGGTTCATCTGCCTAGATTTTACTCTCTCTCTCTCTCTTGGTGCATAGTTCACACAGTCAGGCAGTTGCCTTTTATGGGCATGCAGACTTCCTTTCACACAGACACTCACCCCCAGCAGCTGCAAAGCCGTCTCTCCTATATCAAAACCCAGCCAAACATCAAACATTCACCGTAGTCATTCAAAACTTTATTTGTAATATTATAATCAGCAAAATCAGCATTTTAATTACAGGCATGTATCATTGTTTGCAAATCATACTTATAAAACTCAATAACACGCTAAACAGGAAGTCCTCTGTGGGCTTCACAGCAGCCACCTCATTTGCATGTTCACACACCGTCTAAGAATAGCTCGCAGCGCTGCAGCGCGCTGTCGTCACACACAGCCTCGTTTCACACTCAGCTCTCTATCTTATATTTACAAAGACGTCTTATATTTACATTCACTCTCAGGCCTGAAAGTTTTAGCGCCTACACAATTTTGACAAATTTAAGATAACGGGTCCAACCGAAGAAAGTCCAACTTTTTTGTAATCAATTAACCAGTATCAGACTCTAACTATATCTGGCCTCATCTCTAAAATCCCTAACTCAATTTAAAGTGTCCAAAAAAGCGCAGATACCGTTCAACACGGTAAGGAGACTCTAACTCCTAGCTTATTCCAGGATGCCCTGTACCCCACAGTCAAGCCAAACTGAACTAACCCTGTTCGCCGACAGGTCAAGGTCGCGCGTCCGCGGCCAGGAGGGAGCGTAACCTCTGGGCTATGCGCCTCTTAGCTATTGCCGTTCTTAGATAATTTATAATACTTTTAAACCGCCGTCAACCCTCTAAAACAAGAGTATGACTGACGCAGATGCAACGTTATGGACAATGGAGCCTCTAACTCGCAACATGGCCAACACAGATGCAATCCTTAGACCAATGGAGACTCTAACTCACAAAATGACCAATTCCCTATCAAACTACCTGGGACTCGAACCCAGTATTATTTTCCTTTATCTTGGGACTCAAACCCAGTATTATTTTCCTTTATCTTGGGACTCTAACCCAGTATTATAACTTATAAGCTTACTTCAAGTTTCAACACTCATGAGATTTTTCATCAAAATCAAAACAGACACTCACCGGCAACTTTTACTGAATAGACATTTAATTTTATCGTCCAATTCAGCACACTTCGGATAAAATCAACAGGCCTGTGCCTACCTCTGCCCGTCTGACCACCTCGGACCGTCCATGCCTCCAAAACTTCCACCCCAATACCACAGGATGAGCCCCCAAAACTGTTATGGATTCAAATATTGGGGATGGATACAAGAGGAAAACCAAAATAACAACACTGGTCCGGCCGGGTTGAGTCAAACGATGATTTAATGAATACACGCGTGGGAGATGGACACCATACAGCAGACAGCATCAGATCTCAAAATGGTGGAGCCTTGATCAAACTCTTATAGCCTCTAGTGGCCCCCACCTAATCATAAAAGCCTAAACATTCACATTCTTTCTCTCACACAGCGCCTAAGCTACGACCTTGGCTCCCTGTTTATCTGCTCCTGGTGAGATGGGGCAGAATGCTCTGTTCTCTTCTAACCAGAAAAAATAAGGCGATGACTTTCTGTGAACAGTATTTTCTTATAACTCAGCAGTATAATGCATCGTAAAACAATATCATTCATTCACAATAAATCAACAGTCTAATGTAATGCAAATCAGTTTACCAAATGTAATAGTTATCACCTTCTTCTAATTCAGGAGAATAATGCAAACTAAAACTACATAATAATTCACAATCTTTAATTAGGGGTCTAACATGGCATAAAATAATATTATAATCCCACACAGGGTAAAGTTTAAAAAACAAGTGCTTGATTGTCGCTTTGCTGTGGGAAATCTTTGATGTTTCTTTTACATCATACTGTATGACTACAGTATACACTTGTGTAAATCCCAACCTTTCAGTTCCCCTCTGCAGCATTTCGGCATTATTCTGCTAACTGTTCAAGAAATCAAGAAACCTCTGTAAAAGAACTACCAACCATTAGTGAGCAAACAACTTTACTCAAATAACTTGTTTTGCAACTAGTCAAAGTAAACAAAGGAGCTACAGAGAAGCAGTGTGACATTTCTGTGTTGACAGGTTGTTTTTGCTGCTCGTAAATGGTCAACCAAGCAAATGTTATACGTTTTAAAAAACTGTAATACAAGACCTTTGATGGAAATTGGAATAAACTGGTAAAAGTTGTTTATTAACCCTTTAAGATCTACCATAGAACCAAGTCCGCCAGAGCTTACTTTATATTTTTACATGCTGTAGTGCCATTTTTGGGAGAATTTCAAGTTGCTATACATCAATACAACTGTTATAGCCCCAATTTTAATAATATGTATGCATTAAGTCCATAGTAACTACATAAATTGTAAGAAAAAAAAAAAGGGCAATAAACTACAAAAAAATGTAAAATCGTTTTTGGATATTTTTTTTTACATATATTTCTACTCAGAGAAATTTAAGAGGTTTATCCCTCAAAACTTTAAATACAAAAAAGTTGCAAAAAATAGTTTATAACAACGATAAATTTAGTTTGTCTTCATAGTTTTATTTTTGAGATACACCAATTTTCATATACTGCAGAAAAAAACGAAAAACAATCCTATAATGCAAATTTGCAAAAAAAACAACAAAAAAACAGCATGTGCATCAAAATAAACTATTTAAAGCAGTGCAATTTGAGTTCTAAGCATCCCAGAAACTATTCAGAAATGCATAAAGTCAAACATGACTTTAAAAAAAGACTTACTCTGGATGGCATTACCTTGGCCTCCAATAACGCTGTGTCTTTTTTGACCAGGACATGTCCTTCAACGCACATATTAAACAAATATGTAAGACTGTGTTCTTCCATTTGCGCAACATCTCTAAAGTTAGAAATATCCTGTCTCAGAGTGACGCTGGATGTCCTAAAAACTCTTCAGTTAATCCAAAATCCAAGAGTACTGACAGGGACTAGAAAGAGAGCGTATATTTCTCCTGTTTTGGCTTCCCTCCATTGGCTTCCTGTTAAATCCAGAATTTAATTCAAAATCCTGCTCCTCACATACAAAGTCTTAAATAATCAGGCCCCATCTTATCTTAAGGACCTTGTAGTACCATATCACCCTATTAGAGCACTTCGCTCTTGCACTGCAGGCCTACTTGTTGTTCCTAGAGTATTTAAAAGTAGAATGGGAGGGAGAGCCTTCAGTTTTCAGGCCCCTCTTCTGTGGAACCAGCTTCCAGTTTGGATTCAGGAGACAGACACTTTCTCTACTTTCAAGATTAGGCTTGAAACTTTACTTTTTGCTGAAGCATATAGTTAGGGCTGGACCAGGTGACCCTAGGTCCTCCCTTAGTTATGCTGCAATAGACGTAGGCTGCCGGGGAATCCCATGATGCATTGAGTTTTTCCTTTCCAGTCACCTTTCTCACTCAGTATGTTTTAATAGACCTATCTGCATTGAATCATATCTGTTATTAATCTCTGTCTCTCTTCCACAGCATGTCTTTATCCTGTTTTTCTTCTCTCACCCCAACCGGTCGCAGCAGATGGCTGCCCCTCTCTGAGCCTGGTTCTGCTGGAGGTTTCTTCCCGTTAAAAGGGAGTTTTTCCTTCCCACTGTCGCCAAAGTGCTTGCTCATAGGACAGGGGTGTCCAAACTTTTTTCACTGAGGGCCACATACATAAAAATATAGGAGGGGCTGGGCCACTTAATAGAAATTAGGTATATAACCTTAACTTTAGTGTTAGAAAGTTAGAAAAAAGTTAGAAAAATCACTTAAAAGTGGTCAAATATGTTATATCGGTGAATACAATTAAAGACAAAACTGCCTTCATCACAGCTTTCCATAAATGGATCTTTATTGATTTATTCAGAAAAAGCTTAGGTAGCTCATTCTCAGAACAGCAGTAGATTTCTTCTTAGACAGAAGATTTACAGTACAGAGAAAAAACAATAAAGGGGAAAATGGGATGGGTAAATTTCAAGCTAGTTATTTAAGTTATTAGGCTTAGCAACACACCTATTAACGTTCGTTTGAAACGGTTATCAACATTAACAGGCTGAACTGGACTTAATAACAGGCGTCCGAATGATTTTAGTAAATTATTCTGGTGAGTATCAGCTGCGCTGGGTATGTAAACCGGGCCATCCAGCTGCGGTGCTGATCGCCACTCGTGCCAAAAATCTGGACAAATATGTCACTTGATCAAGGAGCAGATCATCAGACGAGATCGGCGTGTGCTGTGCACAGCGGTGTGTACTCTGTGCGTTAACAAGAAAAACGCATATAAGAAAGTGGTGCGAAAAAGCAGAGTAGTGACAGAATTGATGCGCATTATTGATATTTGAAGCATGTGTACCTGCACGTGCATTCTTATTAACACACGGGTACTGTGGAATATATTTTTTACTCACCTAAAGCGCTCGTGCTCTCGTCCACTCCCCGCAAAAAAATTAGCAGCTGTGCGGTGTCTGTGGCATCGGTGCTCTCATCGCATGCGATGGAGTAAAAATCAAAAGCACAGCTTCATCAGACAGTTGCAGTTTAATGTTGACTGACGAGTCTTCAGTGCATCGCACAACTGGATTTCTGGACATGCTGACGTTGTTTAAGTCCTGCACTTTTTTAGGGCACATTATTTCGGTGACTTTAACGAGGCCGTGTTTTATGAGGTCTTCATCTGAAAAAGGCTTGCCATGTTTTGCGATGAGTTGGGCGACCTCATAGCTGGCTATTGTAGCCTTTTCCTGGACAATTTGAGCACGAAAAAAAATACTGTTGCTGACCCCGCAGGAGAGCTACCATTTGCTTTAATTTCTGCTCTCGCTCAGCACCAGTGTAGTATGCATAGTACGGTGGCTGGGAAGTGCAAAGCGCAACAAATTAAAAATCCACAACAAATTAAAAAACCGCAACAAATTAAAAAACCGCAACAAATTAAAAATCCACAACAAATTAAAAAACCGCAACAAATTAAAAATCCACAACAAATTTAAAAAACCGCAACAAATTAAAAATCCGCAACAAATTAAAAATCCGCAACAAATTAAAAACCCACAACAAATTAAAAAATCCACAACAAATTAAAAAGCCACAACAAATTAAAAAACCGCAACAAATTAAAAAATCCACAACAAATTAAAAATCCACAACAAATTAAAAACCCACAACAAATTAAAAACCCGCAACAAATTAAAAAACCGCAACAAATTAAAAATCCACAACAAATTAAAAAACCGCAACAAATTAAAAATCCACAACAAATTAAAAAACCACAACAAATTAAAAACCCACAACAAATCAAAAAACCGCAACAAATTAAAAAACCGCAAAAAATTAAAAATCCACAACAAATTAAAAATCCACAACAAATTAAAAATCCTTGACAGAAAGAGATTGTCTGAAATACCGGAAGTGGCACAACGATTAGGCTTACTCCATATTTGTAGCTCAGAAAAGTGATTCGGGATGTCAACAAATGTCGAGAAACTCACTCCTCACAGCGCTTCCTCATTACCCTGACGGTGCTCGCTGCACTACATAGAGAACCGGAAAATGTTTTGTCCGTTTTGTGGCGTTAGCTTCAGCCTCTTCACCCCTTTTTGTGCTTCCTGTGGACGGTCTCTGGAGCTTTTGCGGCACACAGACCAGGCTGAAGGGTCAGACTCCCCAGGGACATCAAAACAAACAGAAAATTCTGAACAAAGTAATTTTGATATATTACTCACTTTTTATTCTCTTCAGACAGTCTATGCTATTTCAGTTAAATAGCACGTTTATTTACCATTTTGGCTCCGTTTTCTTTTTATGTTTGCTTATACTGTATTCTCGTGTACGTTTAGTAATGGAGAGTGCTTATAACCCCGTTTTGATGTTAAACGTTTTTCATTCAACCAGAACAAACATGTCCGTCATACAAGCAGTTCATGGAGTACAAAAGATCAAAATCCATAGAGCGTCAGGCCTTCAGCTGTGGAGCAAAATTAAAACTCAAGCAACAGAGTAAACCTGTCAAGGTAAGCCATCACAGGTAACTTTATAAATGAGGATTTGGCAATTATTCTTAAAGTGATCTGGCTTTTATTATTTCTTTCTAGATCAATATAGGTTTAATGGTGTCACAACAAACGGACTTAAAACCGCTAAGAGGGAAAACACTGCCCTTATTTATTAGCCCTGAAATTACAGCCCCTGACCTCCTGAAGCAGGCTGTAGAAAAAAATGAGAACATTCAACAAGGACTTGGTGGAGGGACCATATGTCCTTTTGTATCCCGACTGCACAGAGGTGATAAATGTGCCTGGGACAGAAAGGCCATTCCGATTGGCAGACTACAAAGAGGAAATAGGAAAGAACTACAACAGGATTTCTCTTTTCATTTGCCTAGAGAGCCACTTCAAACAAGGTTCGTTAATTTTATATTTTGATGTGTTTACATATACAGCAACTAATAATGTGTTTATTTTCTCAGCTCTGATTGCAGAGGATGGTACCTCAGACTCAGACCCTGAGATTGTGATTACATCAAGAAGCACAGCTGAGTTCAACCAGGCAGACACATTGGTGTGTACTTTTTTTCCCCCCTCCACCATGCCAGAGGCCTATGAGTGGCCCTGGCAGAGGTGCATGTCCTCTGAGTGCTCTATTTTTTTCTCTATAATGATCATAATTCTGTAACATCCATGGGTGGATTATTTTCATTGTGTGATTATATGTTCTTAAAATATATATAATTTTTTTTAAAGTATTGATGAACTATCTAAATACGATACGAAGTTGTTGAAAGCTTTGAAAAGTGCATATTTTTCATCTTAGGTTTTCAAACCACAAGACCAGAGTACCCCTAATGGTAGACATGCAGAGAAGGAGTAAGTTATTTCAGAGCTTGTTCTGCTATATATTAGAGTTGGGCAATACAATATTTTCATGTCACAATATTTCTTTGTTTTATTTCAGGGAATATTGATATACATCATGATATAAACCGCTAGATTTTTACATATTAAATATGCTATTGCTCATGGAAAATGGCCTGTATTTGTATAGCGCTTTACTAGTCCCTAAGGACCCCAAAGCGCTTTACACATTCAGTCATCCACCCATTCACACACACATTCATACACTGGTGATGGCAGCTACATTGTAGCCACAGCCACGCTGGGGCGCACAGAGGCGAGGCTGCCACTGGCGCCACCAGTAGGCAACGGGTGAAGTGTCTTGCCCAAGGACACAACAACCGAGACTGTCCGAGCTGGGGCTCGAACCGGCAACCTTCCAATTACAAGATGAACTTAAAATTTCACATAAGTAAGTTGTGAAATCCTCAGAAGCTTGTTTTGATTTAAATATTTATTTCCTGTCATAAGTTCAGACAGACAGATGTATTAACATATTACATCCGTTTCGGATAACTAAAAAAAGGTACATGTTAAAAACTAAATAAAAAGTCAGGGATAAAGATTTCCAGTTTCAAAAGACAACAAACACCAGATCACTCAAATTCTTGGTCAATTACATTTAAAAACAAAAAAGAATGATTCTAAAAATAAATCTTAGTTTACAGTAAGTTATACATGAGAACAGACGTAAAATTGACAAAGTTTTTGTCAATATCATATGAATAAGCTAAGAAATAAAAGCAAATTCTCCTAATCTCTCCTTGTATATTTATTTTAATGGTTGGTTTAGATGTAAATGGTGCCCAAACATCTCCGCGTGTGGCACTGCTTCCATTGCTTTCTGCTGCTACTGCTTTCCATTGAGAAAAAAGTATACTGCAATACATATTGTTGTTATTTTATTGCCCCGCCCTAATATAAATATTTATTGGTTTCATAGCCTTTTTATAATGTTGGTATCATAAATAATATTAAACGGTATGAGCTACTTATCTGGACATTTTAATTCCAATACTCGTATTCTGTTTCAGACATGCTCCAGGACCTTCATCTACCATACAGCCAAGTCAGGTATTTGGGCAATTTCTGTCAGCATGAGGTTTTTTGCAATTGTTGAAATAATACAATGCTATGTATGTTTATGTACAGTATGCAATTTTTGTTGTTGTTGTTTTTCAGATTGTAATATCTGATACAGAGGATCTTGATCACCAAAACGAAACAAATCCAGTCATGAGTCCCTATACGTAAATATAAATGTGTCTTATACGTAATTTTAAACCTGTAACTACAGTACACGTTTGGGTTTGTGAAATGGGTAAAGATAGTTATAGGGTGAATAGAAGTTAGTCTAATCTTGGAATTATAATTTCTCAACAGTAAATATGCAGACCTGTGTGCCCCCTGCATTGAGGACGAGGATGAAGAGCTGGTTGAAGTTGCTTCACCGATTGACTACAAAGCACTGTAAAATATCAAATACTACTTAAAATAACAACGCTAAATTGTATAGTCTTGCATTCTGTCTTTCATTTTTGTGATTACAGGGAAGACGTTAACATTACTCTACCTGACATCATTGCAAACTTATCCAGTGCTATTCATCATGGAAGTGTCAGCAGATTCAACATCTCAAGAGCAAATGTCTGGGATGGAGCAGTCAGGGGTTTCAGGCGGTTGTCATACTCTGAAACCACTGACATGCTGGTTAAATTTACTGATGGTGCTGGCATTCTAGAAGAAGGACTTGATGCAGGTGGCCCAAAACGAGAGTTTTTGAGTCTGCTAATGAAACACATGAAAGATCGTCCCATTTTTGATGGACCAGAAGGACATCGATTCCTCGTCTACAATGCAAAGGGTATGCAATGATCAGATGTTTGATAAACTTAATTTAAAGGCTTTTTTGGACTTGTAAATCAATTTGTTTTGATGTCTTTTCCTGTCAGAAGAGCTGGTACATTATCTTGCAGGCCAGACTTCAGTAAAAGCAACAGTTGCCTCAGTAACAGATGATGACATAGGGAAAGCTTTACAAGAGGTGAGGACAGCGCAGGATTTGAATGCAGGATAGAACTATAGCTTCTTCATCTGTATGAAATTAAAATATTCTTTCTTTGTGTAGGGAAAAAACAGGAATGAAAATCAGACATGTAAGCTTACATCGTGTATGTCCATTTTTATGGGTTTTTCAGATCGACAGTGCTGGTTCAGTGGATGTCCTGCGTGACTGTGTCATAAAACACAGTACTATGCTACAGGTGGCTGGTTGTCTAAGGCATGTTTCCACAGTTGAGGAAAAGAAAGACATTGTGTCTGACTATCTCTGGTGGTATATAATTGCTCGAAACTCATCTGTAATTGAGAGGTGAGACTACTATAGAAGAGACTATAGAATTATTGTTATGACGGTGTTGTGCATAATTTCCGACTGAAATGTTTTACATTCTCCAAGGTTTCCAGAGTTCAAAGTTTGTCCATAGTTTGTGCATGTATTATGAACTGGTAAATTACATAAAGTTCTCCTCATTCTTTAGATTTAAAGATGGTCTTTCAGCACTTCATTTCCTGAGTGCACTCCAGCAACTTTGCTTTCCCCGGTCCTGTGTCACATGGAAAAGAAACTCACAGCTCTTGAACTTGAGAGACTTTTCAAACCTGACTTCAGCCCATCTGGAAGTAACAGGAGACGTCTGGAAAGTCAAACTGTGGGCTACTGGTCAGACTATCTGCTTGACTGTGAAGGTGTATACCAGTATTTCTTTTAGTACTCATTACAAGACAATGTGTTGAGTTCACATATACATATATAATTTTTTACATGCATTTTTATTTTTTGCAGAATCACAAACTGCTGTGTCAGTGGGCGATGTTCTGATGTTTGCAACTGGGCTAACATCACTGCCACCTTCTGGATTAGATCCACTACCAAGCCTACAGTTCCTGGATGACTCTTTATTCCCGATGGCAAATACATGCTTAAACTTATTGAAACTACCAATGATAACCTCATATTCCGTGTTTAAATCCAACATGGATTTTGTTTCTAGGATGTCTGGCCTTGTAGTTCAAACCTGCTGTTGATTTGTTTCTCAAGTTTTTAAGTCAAGATTTTTTTTTAAAGATGTTATGAATAGGAGAAGGTGGGACATGCTGGTGGTGCAGCACAAATCCATTATAGTTTACCAGGGTTATTGTAGTTTTATTAGATAACCCAGTCACTTACAGCTGCTTCTTCTTGGCATTACATTGTAAATTCTGTAGTTTTTTTGCTACGGGACTTATCCAGAAATCAGTTGTGTATTTGAGCATGGTTTTTTTTATTCTAAAATGTAGGTACATATGTTCAAAGGAGATTTAAAATACAATGGCTTGACTTGATTTGTTCAAAGGTTTGACAGTGCTACTAAAAGTAAAGGCATTTAAAAGTGTTCTACTCTTAAAAGTTGTAATAAACACACAATACAGTGCATGATTTGATTTTGATTTGATTTATTATTGATCTAAATGTTCAGGACTGTATCTCAACTTCCATCAGCTAAACAAGGACCAGAATTAGCAAGACATTGCAGTAAGAATGTGCTTTTACAAACACAAACTTAAACTTTTGGCATCTTCAGCCAACTCATGTAGCCTAGTCCAAAAATACAGGATATGCGCTAGGTTTTGGTAAAAACGACAAAAAGCCAGGTTTTTTTTTTTTTTTTTTTTAGAAATGTGCAATTTCTAATAACTTCATGTAAAGTTCAGTGGCAGAATCCCAGCAGACTGGCTTTTGAAAATGATTTTGCTCCATTACAAAATTCAGATACTCCTGTATGTTTGAGTCCCCACATACAACTACTGACAGCCTAGACTCAGGAAAAGCGTCCAGTTCAGATTGTTGAATCAGGAATCCACAGTCCCTGGAGCCGTATCTGTGGTCAATGGAAGACAATTGCACTAATATAGGTTTACACATAAAGTAAAAAAAAAAAAATTTGTTTAGAAATAGAACATTTGAGTAATGTGCAAAAGTTAATTTATTTTAGTAATTCAAATTAAATGTGAAATTAGCGATATTGACTCATTACATACAAAGTGAGGTATTTCAAGTATTTGTTATAATGTTAATGATTAATCAATCAATCTTTATTTATAAAGCACTTTTCATACAGAAATGTAGCACAAAGTGCTTTACATGGTTTATTCTGGCTTTGAAGTTGGGGTTTTCTTATGTTCCAAATCATAATCATCATAATTACTAAATGGGCTAAAAATGTCTAGTTTGGCATATAATGAGTATTTAATATCGGTTTTACTTTTTAAGTTGAATTACTGAAATAATAATAATAATAATAATAATAATGGATTGCATTTATATAGCGCTTTTCGAGGCCCTCAAAGCGCTTTACAATTAGCCACAAAACCTTGCGTGAAACTCCATCAATGCACCCTGAAATGGCCAAACCGAATGGTTTGAGCTTGTCATAACCATCAGCATGCCACATGTAGTTGGGTCCCAGCGAATGATAGGTTCTCCTAATGAATCTTCTGCGTGTTCTCATCTGGCATCCATGAGGATTAAGCTCCCGGAGTATTTTCATCACATCATCCCTCTTCACTTTAAGATGATGCTTTTGTTTAAGTACCTGCCACATTGTTCGATACCCAAACAATCGCCCAGGTCCTTGAAGCTCCGCTCTGATTGCGTTAATGATCGTTGTTCTGGAGTGAAAATGTTTTCTTCGGTAAAGTCCAGCATTATTGAGTTTACTTTTAAGACTCCTTATACTCATCTTTACACCATGCAAACTTAACATCATGTCCACGATAACACTATATGAGTGATCTTCGTTGAAATATTTAATGCAGTACTGTAGGTTGTCTGACCCTTCAGCCTGGTCTGTGTGCTGCAAAAGCTCCAGAGACCGTCCACAGGAAGCACAAAAAGGGGTGAAGAGGCTGAAGCTAACGCCACAAAACGGACAAAACATTTTCCAGTTCTCTATGTAGTGCAGCGAGCACCGTCAGGGTAATGAGGAAGCGCTGTGAGGAGTGAGTTTCTCGACATTTGTTGACATCCCGAATCACTTTTCTGAGCTACAAATATGGAGTAAGCCTAATCGTTGTGCCACTTCCGGTATTTCAGACAATCTCTTTCCGTCAAGGATTTTTAATTTGTTGCCGTTTTTTAATTTGTTGTGGATTTTTAATTTGTTGCGGTTTTTTAATTTGTTGCGGTTTTTGTTGCGTTTTTTTAATTTGTTGTGGATTTTTAATTTGTTGTGGTTTTTTAATTTGTTGCGGTTTTTTAATTTGTTGCGGATTTTTAATTTGTTGCGGTTTTTTAATTTGTTGCGGTTTTTTAATTTGTTGCGTTTTTTTAATTTGTTGTGGATTTTTAATTTGTTGTGGTTTTTTAATTTGTTGTGGATTTTTTAATTTGTTGCGGATTTTTAATTTGTTGCGGTTTTTTAATTTGTTGTGGATTTTTAATTTGTTGCGGTTTTTTAATTTGTTGTGGATTTTTAATTTGTTGTGGATTTTTAATTTGTTGCGGTTTTTTAATTTGTTGTGGATTTTTAATTTGTTGCGGTTTTTTAATTTGTTGCGGTTTTTTAGTTTGTTGCAGTTTTTTAATTTGTTGTGGATTTTTAATTTGTTGCGGATTTTTAATTTGTTGCGGTTTTTTAATTTGTTGTGGATTTTTAATTTGTTGCGGTTTTTTAATTTGTTGTGGATTTTTAATTTGTTGCAGTTTTTTTAATTTGTTGTGGATTTTTAATTTGTTGCATTTTTTTAATTTGTTGTGGATTTTTAATTTGTTGCGGATTTTTAATTTGTTGCGCTTTGCACTTCCCAGCCACCATATATTTGGTGTCATAATGACATCGTACATTATACTCTTTCATAACTGCCACAGTTTCAGTGCAGATCAAACAGACACACTTCCCCTTGAATTCTTTGAAGAAATATTCACTCTCCCACCGTGTCTGAAATTTTCTGCACTCACTTTTCTACCTTTCGCTTCTTTGGTTCTGCCATGTTAAGTAACTGGTAGTGATGTGCGGATCGATCCTGAAATATCGATTCCTCCGATACCAGTCATTTATGTTCTAGAATCGATTCTCACATTAAAATATCGATATTTTAGTAATTTAGGGTAAATTTGTAGTTTATCATCAACAGGAACACAGTGGAAAGAAACTATAACATTCGGATTTTCTACAGTCAAAGGAACTACTTCTCCTTCCGCCTTTCATAGTTATGGGCGAAATACGGCTGTATAAATGTCTCGCAGCCGCTGGCGTGCGCACTCACAACAATGGCTGAGTGTAATTGGAGTCATGTGTGACGTATTTTACCTCCACAAACAGCTGAGACGTGGCTTGTGATACATGTGGCAAAAAAAGTGAGGTGTTGTGGACATACTTGCCAACCTTGAGACCTCAGAATTACGGAGACATTCAAAAGGGCTGTGTGTGTGTGGGGGGGGGGGGGATAAATACATTTTACAGGGTTTATTTATCGGATAAAATACGTTAAATGTCACCGTTATTATTGGCCGGCCTGGAAACAGCGGGAGTGTCCAAATTCAGAGGCTGCTTCCACCTGAGGACCCGCCCTTCGCGGTCTAAAGAAAGACGGGTGGTACGTCACAAGCTCCCTCGGTGGAGTGAAACTCTGCCATCTGCTCCTTGCTATCTAAAATATAACCGGGCGCTGACGTAAACTCTCGACCGTCTCACACTTTGTTTAATTAGTTTTCTGTTTGACGTTTATTCAGCTGTGTGAAAACCCCGGAGGAACCCTCCCGAGGGATTAATAAAGTTAAATTTAATTTAATCTAATCTAATAACTCAGCCAAACCAATTTACTCACGGACAAATAAAACACAGAAAAAGCCCAACAATAACATTTTGAAGTTATCAAAGTGACTTATATATCATGTTTAAACCGAGTAATGAAAGACCGCGGGGGTTTGAAGACGATGCGTCGGTCGTCTCAGATATTTGAAGTTTACACAGCTACATTCTCACCTGAAAATATGTTAAAAGTTTTTTTGCGACCCAGGAAGAGAAATAAGAGTAATATTAAAACTAAGTAGCTGCCGCCATTGTTGGAAACTGGAATTGGCTGAATTCTGTGATATGGTTTTTTAATTTTGTGTCCGGGTGGAAAATCGGGAGAATGGTGGCTCCGAGAGATTTTCGGGAGGGGCACTGAAATTCTGGATTCTCCCAGAAAAATCGGGAGGGTTGGCATGTATGGTTGTGGCAACATCACTAACGTCGTCAAACACCTCAGAGTAAATCATATCACAAAATATGACTAGCGTATGTTGAGACGAACTGAAGAGGAGGACAGGGACAGGTGCTGCTAGGGCGAGACAGACGTCTCTCAGAGTCCTTTAGTGCTGCAGGCAGGCAAGGTGTTCAAATAGCCGCAACTTCAGTTTTTTTTATTTCTATATGATGAACTCTGCATTATTAAGTGATAAGAACAAGTAATCTGATGTCCTGTAATCATTATGACCCTATAATTTGAGATACAATAAATAAAATAAGTTTTTGTACAAAGTATCGGTATCGGATCAGTATCGTCGATACCACCCTGAATATTACTTGGTATCGGATCGGAAAGGAAATCAGTGGTATCGCACATCACTAGTGGCCATACTTGCCAACCTTGAGACCTCAGAATTAGGGAGACATTCAAAATACATTTTACAGTGTTTATTTATCGGGTAAAATACGTTAAATGTCACCGTTATTATTGGCCAACCCGGAAACAGTGGGGGTGTCCAAATTCAGAGGCTGCTTCCACCTGAGGACCCGGCCTGTCACTACCCGATCCGTACCGGAAACCCGATCCGTACCCCGCATGCGCGAAAGGTGTCTACTTCCGGTCGTAGCATTTTACGATAGTTACAGGTCAGAGTATCGGTTAAGATGTTAAGAACAGTGTTGGGTAAGTTACTTTAAAATAGTAACTTAGTTACATTACTAGTTACTTCATTCAAAAGTAACTCAGTTACTTCAAGTTACTCGTTACTTTCAAAGTAACTAGTTACTAGGGAAAGTAACTTTGGTTTTACTCAGAATTCTCTTGTTAATGTGTTGCTTCCATAACTTTGCCAGTCTTCTAGCTTGCTTACTTGCCACAAGTGCACTGTGCCACCTACCAATAGAAAGGAAAAGATAATGTGCATATTTCCACGAGAGAAATCCCACGCCTGGACCATCATTGACCGCTGCCATGATTCTAGCCTACGTCACAGCGTCATGTGCGCCTTTTACATCCAACACAAAAACTGCAGTCGTGGTCCTTTGATTGTACTCAGAACTCGGAAATTCTGCCTTCTAAATAGGAAGATGTAGGTAACACCAGACTGCAGATGAGCTGCATACAGGGCTGGACTGGGACAAAAAATCGGCCTGGGCATTTTGACTAGAGACCGGCCCACCATTATAGGAAAAATCATAAAGCCTTTGAATGAAAACAAACGCTGTTGTGACAGTGATGTACACTGTCTTGATGGTATATATGCATCAATCTATCAATCGTTTGTTGTAAGATTCAGATAATTATTTTTTAAAAGCTAGACATTTTAAATGAGAATAAGAAAGAAAAGTATTTCTTTGTGCCCACTCTCCCTGTTAATGCCCTACCTGCCCCCCCCTGGCAAAACTTTGCTAGATCCGCACCTGCACAGTTACCAGCTGTTAGCTACCTAAAAAAGGATCCTGGGGTTATCTGTCTCTCAGAAACAGTTCATAACTTCCCTTCAACTCATTCATGTCACCTAAAAGGTAAACCTGTTTCTCCATCACCTGTTCAGCTCTGATGATTCAGTAAGGACATCTCCTGGTTTCATCTTCATGTTTCCCTCTCACCAGATAACCAAACCGACATCATGACCAGCAGCTTTTTTGCAGCTGTGGCTCCAGCAAACATCAGCTGATACTAGAAATTAATATTAAATAAATTCTAACAACTGCTGATCAAGCTTAAACGTGCTGCTGTTGTTTAACGCGACATTGGCTGGTTTCCTCTTTCTGGCGCAAAGTGGGCGATAAACAAACAAGAGAGCCGATCAGCTGATCATTGATCAGTTTTCATGATTGAAGTAGAAACGGGAGAGGGAGGGGGGAGAATGAGAGAAGAGTCAGCTGTGCAGCAAAGACACAGAATAACTCCAGCTTTGTGCCTTTTTCATTGTAGCTGAATTACGGGACAAACTGTTCCTTTTCACCTCAATAAGAAACGCGTAATATTTTATCTGAATACCAGACGGGACGGTTGGCAACTCTAATAACTTATGAACAAAATAAAGTTCAACATCATTAACTTCATAGCACCCACCCAGCTGTATAGAAACTCCGTCATGCTACCTAGTACGCAGTACGCAAAAAGTCAGAATAACGAAAATAAACTCCACCTAAACTTGGTTTATATCTGACCCAGATAGACTGCAGGTCATAACTTCTTACCTGAAGTTCAGTTCACACTTGGACCGGCGGCCGCCTCGGGTCTCTTTTCCTTCTGCGTCCCCTTTCCCTCATCCACCTGCTGGCCTCCACCACTTGCTAATGTTACAGAATCTGTGGAAGCTCCGCGATAGCCACCACACGAAGTAACGAGTAACGACCCTATCTAAATCCCAGTAACGACTAACGCGTTCCTGATTTTGGCATAATAACTAGTTACCGTGCTCGTTACCAGTGGCGGTCCTAGCCTGTTTGGCGCCCTGGGCGGCCCCCCCCCCCCATCCCCCCCCCCCCCCCAACACACACACACACACACACACAGACAAAGCATATTAAGGATTGTACATTAACATAAAGCTGTTGTACACACACACATATGAAGGGAGAGAGAGTATGCATAGTATGCACATGGTCACCAAACAGCCATCATAATTCCTCATACAATGAGAACAGGACAAATCAACAATTAACAATGACTAATTAATATTAAAATCTGTAACATAATGTATTGTTTGGAGTTTAGTCTGTTACTGTTACTATTTTTACCATTTCTTCTTGGACCAACTGTAACCCACATCATTT
The DNA here is from genome assembly GCF_056152115.1 of Neolamprologus brichardi. NCBI lineage: Eukaryota > Metazoa > Chordata > Actinopteri > Cichliformes > Cichlidae > Neolamprologus > Neolamprologus brichardi. The sequence continues at coordinate 24,018,909 of NC_142115.1, forward strand.
CCTTAGGGATTAATAAAGTATTCTGATTCTGATTGTTTCAGGATGACCTGCCATTATCCTGTGACACATCTGCTTACCTGCATCTTTTGCTCGTTTCTCTTCCTCTTCTTTTCTCTTTTTTTCTAAACTGAGCACCTGATGGCTTTGAGCTTTTCTTGTCCATCTTCCATTGGTTTTAATTTTGCACTCATCCCACCCAACGCCCATCCCTCCACAACATGATCTAACACACCTACACCTTAGTTCACAGATTCACTTTGTCTAGGGTTTATTTCTGAGATTTCACACAACCCAGGATTCAAATCATGAATACATAATGGGCTTGGATTTACAACATTATAAATGAAATGTGCTCAATTTGGAAGCAGCAGGCCCCACTCCCCTTTCGACGGCTTGTGTGTGAGATTTTAAATCATCAAACTGTAAATTATAAATTGTTATTGATCCCTTTAAACCGAGTCCTAAAGTGTATATTTATTTTCTTACTCTTTTTATGTATATTGTTTGTTTACTTCCACTGCTGTAACTGAAGCTTCGTCGTCTCGTCTCTCTATATACTGTACTGTATGTAGCGGAGATGACAATAAAGTCAAAAGTTTACTTTGACTTCATCAGCGAGCAGGCGCACCGAGGGCTCTCTCGCTCACTTTTCGTGTATAGAATTTCGAAAAAAACATCGGTGCAAATTATAAGTCTGTATCATGATGTCTGGTGTTTTCGTGTTTGTTGTTTTGTTTTTATTTTGTTTTATTTTGCGAGTTGGTTATTAGACGCTGCTCCAGCCAGCCAGAGAATCCCCCGCCGCCCCGCCCTCTCCTCCCTGCGCCGCAAGCAGCAGGCGCACCTCGCAAACGGAGGGCGTCCTTACTCCCAGCAAATGGGCGATAGAAAACCGATTGGTGCCTATGCCATTCCCAATATGCGCTAAAGAAGGGAAAAAGATAAAGAAGGGGAAAAAAAAAAACCAAATGCAGTATACAAGCCCAAACTCTGTGGATTAAGACTTGGAGCAATAACTCCATGGCTGACTTTGGGGCAGCATGAGTACGAGCATTTTTTTTTCTTTTTTTTTCTGCCCGTGATGCCGCCCCCCACCACGATGCCGCCCGGGGCAACCGCCCGTGTCGCCCGTATCTAAAACCGCTACTGCTCGTTACCACAATAATAACGTAGTTACTGTAACGCGTTACTTAATAACGCGTTAGTCCCAACACTGGTTAAGAATAATAAGTATATCTTAAAATGTTTGCAATAATGAAGCATTTCAGTACAATGTAGACAAAAACGAAAAATAAAAAGATAGTTGCGGATCGGGACTCCCCGATCCTTACTGCGCATGTGCAAAGTCGGACCGTACAAATCGGGTCTACCCGATCCTTACCGCGCATATGCAGATGTTTTCTTCTTCTTCTGTTCGTTTAATGGCAGTGTACTCCCCAGTGTACGAGGATACTGCCACCTGCTGACCGAGCGAATGAACCCCATTGTAAAATGAATTGGCGTCATTACAAACGTGTGTTAAATTTGATTTAGTGATAGTCGAGTGTGTTTATGCTTGTCTGTGAGGAGAGGATTGACTGGAATAGTGATGATGATGTCCGCTATCACTGTCAATTGTCAGTAAACACTTAATCTGGCTGATGAATCTTCACGTGACACATTGCTAAATCAATATTATTAAGTCTGTAATTAGGCGCCATTCTTCTTATTTTACGGCGCTGTTGTTCAATCGGGGAAGGCTTTCTGTTGAGGAGAAAAGCATGACTTTGTTTGTGTACGGATTATCCATTGTTTAAATGTCCCGGGGAGTCGAAAAGGAGGCAGAGCTGTTGAGAAATGCTAGGAGCTAACTGGGCGCTAACCGTATCATTCAAATATATTGAATGTCGCAATGTTGGCAAAGAGAGGAAGTGACGTAAGATTTGCGCATGCGGGGTACCGATCGGGTTTCCGGTACGGATCGGGTAGTGACACGGCCTTCGCGGTCTAAAGAAAGCTGGGTAGTACGTCACGAGCTCCCTCGGTGGAGTGAAACTCTGCCGTCTGCTCCTTGCTATCTAAAATATAACCGGGCGCTGACGTAAACTCTCGACCGTCTCACACTTTGTTTAATTAGTTTTCTGTTTGACGTTTATTCAGCTGTGTGAAAACCCCGGAGGAACCCTCCCGAGGGATTAATAAAGTTAAATTTAATTTAATCTAATCTAATAACTCAGCCAAACCAATTTACTCACGGACAAATAAAACACAGAAAAAGCCCAACAATAACATTTTGAAGTTATCAAAGTGACTTATATATCATGTTTAACCCGAGTAATGAAAGACCGCGGGGGTTTGAAGACGATGCGTCGGTCGTCTCAGATATTTGAAGTTTACACAGCTACATTCTCACCTGAAAATATGTTAAAAGTTTTTTTGCGACCCAGAAAGAGAAATAAGAGTAATATTAAAACTAAGTAGCTGCCGCCATTGGTGGAAACTGGAAATGGTTTTTCAATTTTGTTGTCCGGGTGGAAAATCGGGAGAAATTTGGGAGAATGGTGGCTCCGGGAGATTTTCGGGGGGGGGCACTGAAATTCGGGATTCTCCTGGAAAAATCAGCAGGGTTGGCATGTATGGTTGTGGCAACATCACTAACCTTGTCAAACACCTCAGAGTAAATCATATCACAGAATATGACGAGCGTATGTTGAGACGAACTGAAGAGGAGGACAGGGACAGGTGCTGCTAGGGCGAGACAGACGTCTCTCACGGAGTCCTTTAGTGCTGCAGGCAGGCAAGGTGTTCAAAATGCGCACAACTTCAGTTTTTTTTTATTTCTATATGATGAACTCTGCATTATTAAGTGATAAGAACAAGTAATCTGATGTCCTGTGATCATTATGATGCTATAATTTGAGATACAATAAATAAAATAAGTTTTTGTACAAAGTATCAGTATTGGATCAGTATTGTCGATACCACCCTGAATATTACTTGGTATCGGATCGGAAAGGAAATCAGTGGTATCGCACATCACTACAGGAAACCATTTGCATGCACACTCAGGGGCATAGGCAATTTAAAATCTACCCCCACTTTGGACTGTGGGAGGAAGGCAGAGTACACAGTGAGAACATGAAACTCTATACAGAAAGGCCCTGGCCAGATGGTGGACTAGAAATTAGGACCTTCTTGCTGTGAGGCAGTAGTGCTTATCCCTGTGCTGCCATGCTCCCCAAGACATCCAGCCTTCATATGTGAGTAACATTTGTTTAATTTGTGCACTAAAGGATATGTCACACCCTGGTCAAAAATGATTCCAGGGTGTTTCACAGAGTTACTGGAGACCATCCTGATTGAACATCAAGTCTGACATTTTTAGCTCACCTTTTGTGGGTGAGACGAGGGAGTCGAATGACACAGTTTGTTGGGTTTACTTAGACTTTCTAAGACTTTTTTTTAGGTTCCAGGTCCCCACTAAGTGTCACAGCACTCTTGCACCACCTGCTGGAAAGGTAAATTAATCCCCTTCATTGGCAGCTGGAGTGTGAATGCTATACGTACCAGTATGTGTTGTGTTTTGCATCTTTGTTCCACAACAGGTGTTCATTGATCTACTGTGTGTATAAAACAAACACATTCTTATTACTCATAGGGTAACATATCATGTTAACCATAGATTAGGATTCAAAATACAATTTATCAGTTTTTCTAGATCATTTGAAGTCGGATGCTTCAATTATTTTATATGTCAATCACTCAGAGAACTGAAACAGCTGGCCCGCATATATCCACAGATATGCTACACAGCCATACTTCACTCTGTGTTAACTAAAAAGCCTGCCATAAAAGAGCTAAAAGAAAGAGGTGAGTCTTCAGTCTTGTGTTCTGAAAAACATTCAAAAGAGAGAGTAAAACGACCACTCGCATAGCACAAATTGCTTCCTCACCTAAAAAGAGAGCAACTTTCATATAGAAAATTCTATTGTGCGTGTTGACCACAAGAGGACAGTATTGGTGCTACATTAGTGGAAAAAAAATTAAGTAAAGTAAGTAGAAGTAAATATACTTATGTTTGAAAATACTCCAGTAAAAGTACTGATTCAACTTCTTTACTCAAGTAAAAGTGAAAAATACCGGCTCTAAAAAGTACAGATATTTGTTTAAAAAAAAATGTCAGAAAAATAAAGTAAACTACAGATACCTGATAATTCTGCTTAAGTACAGTAATTATTTGTAATTTGTTACTTCTCACCTCTGGTTATGTGTGTTTTATTTAAAGTAGTTTTAAACAAAGTCTCATGCAACTTCTTAATATTTGTGCAAAATTATTTATAACAATTGTTTATAACAAACATGGCATTCTGCATTCAGCTAGGCCTGAAGATGGCAGTATTGGTTCAATCTGTAGTTGGAAAGTCTCCTCTGATTTCTGTTTTAAAAGCACCACTTAGTACTTTCAAAGACGGTGTGTCACAAAGCTATCTGTCCACATCTACAGTAGTCTAAAATTAAGACAGCATGGTTGACAAATCATTGTTGGCAAAGATGCATAAGAAGGTCTCTTGTCAGCCTCACACATGTAGAGTTTGGAAGTAGAAGTTAAGATCAAGATAGAAACAGTGCAAACCAAAGATAGCCACTTCCTCCTGCATCAAGACTGATGATGATGTGATCTCCATAGCACAATCTTCTCTGTGCCGCTATCGACTTACAGAGAAAGTCTTGAATTCGGCGCAGATTGTATTTTATTGTAAGTGTTTTTAAAAACTCTGCCATAAGGGGTGTCATGTAAAAGAAATACAAACTTTCATAGCCGCTTTCATTCTGGGACTCTACAGGGCTAGAAGCATACAACGCATAATATTAGTAATGTGCACAATAAAAACAGTTTTCATTTTAATCAGCTTAAGATACATAACAGAAAAGGTGTGCAAGAAACTACACAAAACAGAAAACTGTCTTTTTCTTTGATTGTTTATTAGAATATATTGTGGAAAAAATGAAAACCCTTCTCAGATTATCTATTATACATGTTTTTCTTGAAAGTATTTGCAAACAAAGTCATGCATACAGTGCTTAGATATTTACAAAAGAATTTTACAGCATGATCTTATGCATCTTGGGCCTTAGTATAAAAATCACCCCTGCTTTCCCTTTTTGATGGCTCCATCTGGTGATTTCAGAGGCAGACTGCTACAAAGTCATTTCTCCCTGCATATATGTTAATAGTCTACAGGTTAAAGTACAAAATGTGGAGCATAATAAACTAAAGTAATGTAAAGACTGATTCAAAATAGAAGCTCTTAAATGTAAGTATTATCCAGTGCTGTAAGAAGCATGAATGTGGAGACAATCAAAAGAGAAGTTCAAAGCTAAACCTGCCACGCCGGTTTAATTTCTCTATGTGAGTGATTAAGCTTCTAAGCTGTGTTCTGCTCGGGAGCCTCATCTTGCTGTGACTCCCTCTCAACTTCTTCACGTATTTCCTCATAACCTCTACTTCTAAGATGTGGCATCCTTCTCCTCCGCTTGAATAGGACCACTCCCACTATGGCCACCATCAGCATCACACCCATCACACCAAAAACTACACCTGCCTTTTCTCCATTAGACATCTGACTGAGTTCAGGGTTAAGGCCTTGAACAATTTCCTGGATTTCTTCTGTTTTGGCAAGTTTCCACATTTTGGTCTGGCCCACTCTCACCCAGCTGTTTTCTCCTTCAGTCATCACCATTACTGTGTTGGTGGCTTGCATGCTGATAAGTGGACGTTTTGTGAATGGAGGCAGACGAATTGGTTTGAGCTCCCCACCTGTGAACAGTCCAGACTGAACACAGTAGAGGATTTCACAGCCATCACTGATTGCAGCAAGGTGCTGACTGAACTTGGGAGGGCACCTGCGTTGATTACTTGCCAGTGGGTTGGTTGACTGACAGCTGAAGAGACCTCCGAATGGTACTGAGAATCTGGTACCTGCCTCATAGTCATTACTCAAACAGATCACCTCACCATCTGAGAAAAAATTTACTGGAATGAAATTTGGGGGACAACTTTTGCTTTTCGTGAGGGGGTTCAGGAGCGAGGGGCTGTATATACCGCCAAACAGATACCCTGAGTTTTCTGGAGCCTGTCCATTTATAGAGCACCAGTAGGTGTTGATGCGAGCAGAACGAACATAGTTGTTGTCTTGACAACGCGTTTTATGACAAGTGAAAAAACCCCAACAGGAATGACTTTCCCTATGACATTCATACTTAGAGTAACTCTGAAGTCTCACCTCTGATCTGAGTAAAGTTGGTGAGTAAGGTGGACGACAGGAGAAATCACCTGTATCTGGGTTTTTCTGGGCCAGGGCATCACATAGTGGATCTGCATCTGAGCTGATTTTAACACACTCTTGGTAGACACCACCAAAACTGAGGTTTGTAGCGGGACCCTCACAGGAATTATCATCCATGTTAGCCTGGAAGTTGAAGTTCTTGGAGTTGACATCAACACATCCAGGGCGAGTATTGATCTTGTAGTAGCGCTCTACAGCCTGACTGACTTTAAGAGCAACTTTTCCAATCGTAGGGTGTGGCAGATCAGTGAGAGTGTTGGTGTTTATAAAATAGTGCAGAGGAAATCCTGAACGATCGATGGCAACAAGGTTGTTTCTGGTACTTTCCTGCCACTTCTGCAGAGTGATGCCAGGATAAAAAGTTGTGCCTCCGTGGCTTTGAATGAGAGAGTATGTAATGTTGGACTGATATGTATGAAGCGATGAGCTCTGTTGGGCACTTTGACTGCTAATGTCAAACTTCAGCTTATCAAAGAAGTTTAATCCAGCCTGTGCTTTAACAGAGGAGCTTTGTGACTGGCTGTCTGACACATAAGAGGAACGGAGATAGTCCTCCTGCACCAAAGCCGCCCCAGCATCCACACTAGTGATGACATGAGTCCCATAGTCCAGCACCATCTTCTCCGAGAGATAGTCTGCACTTCTCGTCTGGTTGTTTTCAATCGCATCAGCGATGTCTCTGACTTGCTGAACAAATCGTGCGTCCAGAGTGAAGTCTGGATATGCCTTAACTGTGTAGAGGAAGTTGCGAACCTTTGAAAGAGAGGATTATAAGATTAATTATTGTTGTACATCACTGTGTATCTCAATCTCTTCTTTATTTTCTGTAATTAAAATTACTTTTAACGTATGTGCTGAGACTACAGTTAAAAAAGCTTTTAAAAGTGCATTATATAGGATCATAAAGGAATAAAATACTAAAGCTAAATTTCTAAGGATGTTCTACAACACTGTGCTGGAGTCTGCTATTTTTTATGCTGTGGTCTGCTGGCGTGGTGGAATGGCAGAGAGGGACATGGGGAAACATAACAAACTGGTAGCAGCTGTCAGAATCTATAACACAGTTTAACATGGTTATCTTATTCATTACCAGTTTAATTGACATATCACTTGTTTTTAATTGCTGTTACTCATTTGCATCTTGTTTGTACATATTTCACCAGGAGTATTCATACCCCCCCCCCCCCCTCCACCACACACACACACACACACACACACACACACACACACACACACACACACTTGTGTACATGTCTCTGCAGATTTTATACATGTCTCTGTACACTTTTATGCATATCTCAGTGACTTATGTATATAGGACTACTTTGTGTCTATATTCCTCTTGCTATAAGAGTTGTATAGCACCCAAATTTCTCATTCGTTTGATAATAAAGGTTTATTCTATTCTATTTTATTCTAAATATAATGTCTTAGCATACTGTACAAATACTGTATGATTAATAAACGGTAAATTGCTTAATATAAAAAAATGTCTCAACATCAGTACTGTGCATTTTCCTTTACCTTTATTGTTATTTATTCAAAACATCTGAAAACTTACCTGCACTCTGGCTGTGGTTGATGAGTCTTTGACCTGATGGGTTTTCATTCTAGTGTTCTCAACAGAAAATTTACCATTGAGCACCGTGAGGAAGGATATGTCAGCATTAATGGAGTGAGATGTCGAGCTTTTCTGCTCAAGCCAGGAACTGATGATCTCTGAGCTGGTCTCCACACCTGTCTGTTTTTGGGGGATGACAAACACTTCATCTGGAATGAGGTAGAGCCCGTCCTCAGTGGTCTGGCACTGGGAGTAGCTGAGGTTCATAACTCGACCCATGTCCATGTTCCGAAGGTTGTCCCAGCCTCCACCTGGCAGCACCTCCAGTGCTGTGATGGAGAGGTTGGTAGAAGCACGGCATTGTCTGAGCCAGTTTGTTGGACGGCTCACAGGTACTGAAGAGCAGACATGAAGGAAAGAGAGAGCCAGGAGGGTCACTGCAGTTTTCATGATGACTGTGTCAAAAGTGAGTGCTGCTGACACCACTGACTATAAACCCTAAGCCCCTCCTACTTTTGGGCAGTTTATCATATGACAAAGAGGAACATCTTTTTCCACAACCTTAGCTTATTAGCTTATTCCCTCACAGAAAAATGTCTTATCAGTAAAATGTAGCCACAGTAAAGGCACCATACCTTTTATTTACCTACTGGACATAAACCTGCAGTGATTTATCTAATGTTTCAGGTCATTTAAAGCTGTTATTTCATCAGTCAGTGCCAAAGTGTGCTGAAATGAATTCAAAGATGAATGAATTCATAGGAAGGTGCAGTTAGTTGGGTAAATGAGAGCTCCTAGGAGGAAAAAAAATATTTATTAAACTTGCAAAAGTGCACAATAATCTGGCAAAAGAAAATAATATTTAAGTAAGAGAAGTAAAATCAAAAACCTCTGCACCAGAAACGGGTAGGCTGGTTAAGTCTTCCTCATATTAAAAGGAACTGAAAGTTGATCTGAAAACATGTTGTGTCTTGCACTCACATGAGTGCACGTCACTGGGTTTTTCCTGAAAATTTCTCAGTTTCTACCCAGAAGTTGATAATAAGCTCTCTGCATGTTTCCTCTTACATGCATGGGGATGTCTACCTCATTTCCAATAGTTTATTTTTGATGTGTGACTTCTTTTGGTTATGTGAAAAAAAGGGGTGGGGTGGGGGTGGGGGGGACACTCTCCACACATTTAGCTCTTGTTTCCTGTCTGCTGTATGGAAAAAGCCTTAATTGTGACCTCAGTTTTGACAAGATCCCCAACACCACTGTCTGAAATGCAACACCTCACTGTTCTACCTCTTTCCTTACCTCCTCCACACATGCAATATCAACTAAAAAAGGTCAAGTTTGGGTTCATCACTTCATAAAACCGGTTGTCCCTGATTTTCACTCCAGTTCTTGTGTAATATGGCATACATTTGGCTTTTTTTCCTGTTTCCCTTCCTTAAGAATGGCTTGACAGCCGCCCTTTTGATGAGATCATTTTAACTTTTGACTCAAGGCCCAGATGCAGTTTTCAGGTCCCGTGCGAGGTCTTTTAGAGTCTTTCCTGTTTCTTAAGGACAGGACTTGTAGATACTGTTCATCTGCTGTTGATAGTTTTTTTTAGGCCTGCAACTTCTTCTTTTGTCCTGTGATTGTGCATTTCCCTTTTTTATTTTTTTTTAAATTGCACCACATGCCCAGTTTTGCCTATGCAAAAACAATTTTTGGTTAATAGGTCTTTGGGAATCATTTTGTTTGTGCACAAATACTATTTTATATCTCCAAAGTGTTGTCTTTGACATAAAAACCTCTTTAGAGTCAACTAAAGAAATGTGAACATATGGTGTGTTTTTGCAACAGGCTTGTACCGTGCACAGGTACATGTTGTGAACTGAAATTTTTTTAGCTTCTTTTAATAATGCTATTAGAGATGCGAGGGCTGCCTATTCCTTACAAATTGTTACAAAGAGCAGAGGTAATAATAAGGTGCTTTCAACACCATTAGTGACATGCTACTCCTGCTCTACCTGCAGCCCCTATTTCCTCTAATGAAGATTGTGAAAATTTTCTGTCTTTTCTGCTTGCAAAAATTAATAATGTAAGAATGATTTTTTTACAATCAGTACCTGTTTTGTCTGTCTCTACCCCATCTCGGACCGTCATCTTGGATACTTTCTCTCCTGTTTCACTACATGTGCTGGTAAAACTAGTGAATTCAGTGAAAGCATCTTCTTGTTGTTGTTGCACCTGCATCATTATTCAAAAATGTCTTCCAGTCTATTGGTCCATGTGTGCTCACTTTAATCAACTATTCACTGGCATCTGGTATAGTTCTGGTTTATTTTAAAAATGCTGCTATTCTCCCACTTTTAAAAAAATCCCAGCCAGACCCTTCTCTTTGGAGCAGTTACAGGCCAAACTCTAAATTACTGTTAATTTCTAAGCTTCTAGAAGAGGTTGTGGCTAAGCAACTTATAGAGGCTCTGGACAAAGATAGCTTTTCTTGATACGTTTCAGTCCGGCTTTCGTAGAGTTCACTCCACGCAAACAGCCCTTCTTAGGGTCTCTGGCAACATTTTGATAAGTAATGATGCAGGAAAATGCTCTGTTCTGCTTATGTTGGACCTCACCTCGGCGTTTGACACAGTTAACCACCATATCCTGCTTGAAAGGCCAAACCATTTGGGTTGGTGTCTGTGGAACTGCCTTAGAGTGGTTCTCCTCATATTTACATCACCAATGTTTTTCTGTGGGGTTTCTGATTTTAGGTCATCCTCTACCTCCCTTACTTATGGTGTCCCTCAAGGTTCGGTCTTGGGGTCTTTATTGTTTTTAATGTATCTTCAATCAGACCAGGAGTGACATGTTTAGCCGCATGTTCTCCTTAAATTGCTGGCTGTCTGAGTGGTGTCCCAGAAACGATGTGGGCTTCATAGATAATTGGCAAACCTTCTGGAGGAAACCTGGTCTTGTTAGGAGAGATGGCATCCATCCCACTTTGGATGGAGCAGCTCTCATTTCTAGAAATATGGACAAATTTATTAAACCCCTCAAAACATGACTATCCAGAGTTGGGACCAGGAAGCAGAGTTGCAGTCTTACACGCCTCTCTGCAGCTTCTCTCCTCCTGCTACCCCCCCAAAAACCCAAAAACCCATCTCCATAGAGACTGTGTCTGCTTCCAAAAAGACAAAAAACAAACTAAAAACCAGCAACAAACAACTTAAACATTTACAAAGAAAGAACAATACAGTATCCACATCTGAACCAAAGAGTAAAACAGTGAAATGTGGATTATTAAATATTAGGTCTCTCTCTTCCAAGTCTCTGTTAGTACATGACTTAATAAATGATCAACAAATTGATTTACTCTGCCTTACAGAAACCTGGTTGCAGCAGGATGATTATGTTAGCTTAAATGAATCAACACCCCCGAGTCATTCTAACTACCAGAAATCTCGAAGCACAGGTCGAGGGGGCGGTGTGGCAGCAATTTTTCACACCAGTCTATTAATTAATGAAAGACCAAGACAGACTTTTAATTCATTTGAAAGCCTGATGCTTAACATTATCCACCCCAGCTGTGTAACTCAGAAACCAGTCTTACTTGTTATCATCTATCGTCCACCTGGGCCTTACACAGAGTTTCTGTCTGATTTCTCAGACTTTATATCTGATTTAGTTCTGAGCTCAGATAAAATAATTATTGTGGGTGATTTTAACATCCATGTAGATGCTAAAAATGACAGCCTCAACATGGCATTCAATCTGTTGTTAGACTCAATTGGTTTCTCTCAAAATGTAAAAGAACCCACCCACCACTTTAATCACACTCTAGATCTGGTTTTAACATATGGCATAGAAACTGAACATTTAACAGTGTTTCCTGAAAACCCTCTCCTGTCTGATCATTTCTTGATAACATTTACATTTACAATAATTGATTACGCAGCAGTGGAGGGTGGACTTTATCAAAGTAGATGTCTTTCTGAAAGCGCTGTAACTAAGTTTAAGAATATAATCCAGCCACTGTTATCATCGTCAATGCCCTGTACCAACACAGAGCAGAGCAGCTATCTGAACGCTACCCCAACAGAGGTCGATTATCTTGTTAATAATTTCACCTCCTCACTACGTACGACTCTGGATACTGTAGCTCCAGTGAAAACTAAGGTCTCTAATCAGAAGTACATGACCCCGTGGTATAATTCTCAAACACGTACCCTCAAGCAGACGACTCGTAATCTGGAGAGGAAATGGCGTGTCACAAATTTAGAGGATCATCATTTAGCCTGGAGAAATAGTTTGTTGCTTTATAAGAAAGCCCTCCGCAAAGCCAGAACAGCTTACTATTCGTCACTGATTGAAGAAAATAAGAACAACCCCAGGTTTCTCTTCAGCACTGTAGCCAGGCTGACAAAAAGCCAGAGCTCTTTTGAGCCAACCATCCCTTTAACGTTAACTAGTGATGACTTCATGAACTTCTTCACAAATAAAATTTTTATCATTAGAGAAAAAATTACCAATAATCATCCCACAGATGTAATATTATCTACAGCTACTTGTAGTTCCATTGATGTTAAGTTAGACTCTTTTTTTCCAATCGATCTTTCTGAGTTAACGTCAATAATTACTTCCTCCAAACCATCAACGTGTCTTTTAGACCCCATTCCTACAAAACTGCTCAAAGAAGTTCTGCCATTGATTAATTCTTCGATCTTATATATGATCAACCTATCTCTAATAATCGGCTATGTACCACAGGCCTTCAAGGTGGCTGCAGTTAAACCTTTACTCAAAAAGCCATCTCTAGACCCAGCAGTCTTAGCTAATTATAGGCCAATCTCCAACCTTCCTTTCATATCAAAAATCCTTGAAAGAGTAGTTGTCAAACAGCTAACAGATCATCTGCAGAGGAATGGTTTATTTGAAGAGTTTCAGTCAGGTTTCAGAGCTCATCACAGCACAGAAACAGCTTTAGTGAAGGTTACAAATGATCTTCTTATGGCCTCTGACAGTGGACTCATCTCTGTGCTTGTCCTTCTTGACCTTAGTGCAGCATTCGATACTGTTGACCATAATATTCTATTAGAGCGATTAGAACATGCTGTAGGTATTACAGGTATTGCACTGCAGTGGTTTGTATCATATCTATCTAATAGACTCCAATTTGTGCATGTAAATGGAGAGTCCTCTTCACACACTGAGGTTAATTATGGAGTTCCACAGGGTTCAGTGCTAGGACCAATTCTGTTTACATTATACATGCTTCCCCTAGGCAGCATCATTAGAAGACATAGCATACATTTTCACTGCTATGCAGATGACACCCAGCTCTATCTGTCCATGAAGCCAGATAACACACACCAATTAGTTAAACTGCAGGAATGTCTTAAAGACATAAAAACTTGGATGGCCACTAACTTTCTGCTTCTCAACTCAGATAAAACTGAGGTCATTGTACTCGGCGCTGAAAAGCTTAGAAATATGGTATCTAACCAGATTCTTACTCTGGATGGCATTACCTTGGCCTCCAGTAACACTGTGAGGAACCTTGGAGTCATTTTTGACCAGGATATGTCCTTCAACGCACATATTAAACAAATATGTAAGACTGCGTTCTTCCATTTGCGCAACATCTCTAAAATTAGAAATATCCTGTCTCAGAGTGACGCTGAAAAACTAGTTCATGCATTTATTACTTCCAGGCTGGACTACTGCAATTCATTATTATCAGGATGTCCAAAAAACTCACTGAAAAGCCTTCAGTTAATCCAAAATGCTGCAGCAAGAGTACTGACAGGGACTAGAAAGAGAGAGCATATTTCTCCTGTTTTGGCTTCCCTTCATTGGCTTCCTGTTAAATCCAGAATTGAATTCAAAATCCTGCTCCTCACATACAAGGTCTTAAATAATCAGGCCCCATCTTATCTTAATGACCTTGTAGTACCATATCACCCTATTAGAGCACTTCGCTCTCGCTCTGCAGGCCTACTTGTTGTTCCTAGAGTATTTAAAAGTAGAATGGGAGGGAGAGCCTTCAGTTTTCAGGCCCCTCTTCTGTGGAACCAGCTTCCAGTTTGGATTCGGGAGACAGACACTATCTCTACTTTTAAGATTAGGCTTAAAACTTTCCTTTTTGCTAAAGCATATAGTTAGGGCTGGACCAGGTGACCCTGAATCCTCCCTTAGTTATGCTGCAATAGATGTAGGCTGCCGGGGGATTCCCATGATGCATTGAGTTTTTCCTTTCCAGTCACCTTTCTCACTCACTATGTATTAACAGACCTCTCTGTATTGAATCGTATCTGTTATTAATCTCTGTCTCTCTTCCACAGCATGTCTTTATCCTGTCTTCCTTCTCTCACCCCAACCGGTCGCAGCAGATGGCCGCCCCTCCCTGAGCCTGGTTCTGCCGGAGGTTTCTTCCTGTTAAAAGGGAGTTTTTCCTTCCCACTGTCGCCAAAGTGCTTGCTCATAGGGGGTCATATGATTGTTGGGCTTTTCTCTGTATCTATGAAGCGCCTTGAGGCGACATTTGTTGTGATTTGGCGCTATATAAATAAAATTGAATTGAATTGAATTGAATCTTCTCCCCCTCCAGCATATAATGGGCTCCTTCAAGGACATCTCTTATCACTGTTATGCTGATGACATTCAGTTTCTTTTAAGCCCCAAGATTTATCCAAGCTCCAGCTTCTGAATGACTGCCTAGATTATATCAAACGTTGGATGGCTGGGTTCCTCCAAATTAACAAGAGGAAAACTGAAATCCTTGTATGCACTCCTGACAGATTTTTACCCCAGATAGTGAAAGCCCTTGGTCCTTTCTCAGTCTATCTTAAGAACCTTAGACGTACCTTTTTTAAAATAGCTTTTGTTTAATTTTTTCCTGTTTTATATTGTCTGTTTTACCTTTCATGACTTATCTTTTTGCAGCATTTCGTGATTCTGTCTAGAAAGGTGCTATGTAAATAAAATTGTACTTATTTGTTGTTTATAAAATGCGTGAAAAAGCTAATCAGTGCCTTGAGTTTATTATTATTGGGTTTATCGTTGATAGTTCTTGATAGTGCTTCATGTTCCCATGTTCCATGTTTTAGTGCCGAGTCTGCATCATGGTGTTATTCTCAGTTTCCTGTTTTACTTTGGTAATCCTTGTCCCATGTTTCTGGTTTCAGCGTTGCTTCCTCATCTTCCATCGTCCCTGCATTGTCCCAGCTGTGTCTCCCTCCTGTCTCGCATTCCCTTATTACGCCAGTATGTATTTAAGCCCTGTGTTTTTCCCTGCCCTTTGTCGCGTCCTCTGCGTTAACTGTGTGTTCATCCCTCGTCCTATGTCATCAGGTTATGACCTGCCACGCTGCTTAATTACATACAGGTACACATGACTATCAGTATAAGGACCTGAAGAATGAGACTATTTCCAGTCACAGAAAAAGTACTTCAAGCAGACTAGATTAAAATCTAACCGTAGTAAAAGGCAGTATCAGAAAAACCACAATTAGAGATTACTGGGTTAAATGTTTAGGTAACAGCCATGATGCTGAATCTGTTGTGCAATTGGACTATCAGATAACACAGTGATTTGTGTTTTTTGATTGTCTAAGTTCAGTTTTAGCTGAATTTGAAAAGGAAAGTTCCATGTGGACAACATGAGAAGCCACTTAGGAGAGTTACAAGTAAATGAGGGACCTTTGCTTTCTTCTGTCAAATCTATTTTATTCATTTCAAAAGTGACTCACTACTTTCTTTTTTATTAGTATTTACAAACACAAAAACTGTTACCTGTTCAAATACAAGTGCGGAAGTATGCAGCAGAAAAGGGAACTAACATTTATTCTTAGTCTAAGCTAAGACTAGCACAGTGTCAGTGTTATTATTAAACAGAAAACATGAAGTAAATGTATAGACATGCTTTGTTTTCACACATACGGTTCCATAGAATCCAATTCCCCTACTTGAGTGCAGACCTGATGATGATTTCGGTCATATTCATAAAGAAATGCAGACAATTGAAAACTGTTCATAAACTTAAATGCACCACTTTACATGGCCAATAATCTCCTGGTACTTTCTGAGCCCAACAATAAAGTTCTAATCTTTAGCAAACTACATATTTTAATGGAAAAAATAAACAAAAAGAAAACGATTCGTACGAATAAACTGCAGAATTTCAATTAATGCATCAATTCAAAACAGCAAAGGGAGAACAACTGATTGTTATTTGTTTTGGTTTATTTTGGGTTAATGTTTGGCACTGAATAAATCAGTATGTTCACACTTTTCTCTCAGTTCCTCTCTCATGCTCTGCCACTGACAAACAGAGTAAAACTTCCAGAGTTACAGGAAATACATTACAGTAGCATGGGCACTGTCTCCATTTTAAACAATTATAACATTTTTCATCTGTTATTTAATTTACAAGAAAAAAAAATCACTCAGTTTTATGGCACATTTTTGAGTGAGAGGGATGCCAGCTTGTATTTGTGCAATAGGGTTCTGTAAAATACTTAGTTGGTTACATTTTTCGTCAGTAATCTGCATGTTACAGTGAAATTAAACCACACACAGTCTATGCATCTGACCCCAGATAAACCTTGCCTACATTTCCAGTTAACAGTTGTTAATTAATCCCGCCAGCAGGTGGCAACACTAAACCACTCAGCTAATGAGTGTCGCGAGTCACTGCTGTTTGGATACCTACAGTCTTTCTTCGTTTTGCTTCTGTAAAGCACCTTCAAAACGCAATCAAGGTGTGATTTTAAATGTAGGCTTTAGTTTGAGAGGCCTTATAGAAATCTACTGTTGATGGTTTTGTAATTTTAACTTACTTGTATCACGTGTCTTTAATTGGTGAAGCTGTGAGCTTGGTTTTTAGTCAGGTGTCTATTTATATTTAAACCTTTGTGAAACTGGGTGTAATTTCTGAGTAGTTAAAGAATTATTTTTGAGGTACCCCCTGGTGTGAATGGTTTTGTAGATTATTTCGCATTAGTTTAAAACCTCATGAAGTCAGAATATAATAATTAACAACAATATCACCCCTTCATCCCTATCATGTTCTCATGCTAAGCTCAGAGTAACAGCTGTCCTCTGCTGTGTACATTCAGTCATAAACTGCGGTAATGAGTGTGATAGAATAAGCCCCTTTTGGGAGATAAGCGGAAACCATGTTGTGATACGCCTATGAAGCCTCACTCTTCTTAGTATTGGTGAGTTCTTACGGCTGTCATAATATACCACTTCCCAAGAAACGGATTACATAGAGTCGAAAACTATATAATTCTGGGAAACTAGCTCCCTGTGCGTAATTGCGCGTAATACGCACTCTTCCCAAACTTAGCGGTGAGTCAGGCAAATCAGCTGTTAAGGCGTCACGCACCAAAAAAAAGTTAACCGCCGTTCAGAAAACATCGATTTTTTTCCTTTTCCCGATATTGTTTGTTTTTTCAATTAAATTTTAGCAGGCTGAAGAATTTCTTTTTTCAGATAAAAGCACACTGCACGCTCTGTAAATGAAAATAATTTTATTTCAAGCAAGTGCTATTCAGTTCATTAGAACATCATGACAGGAAGCAGGAAAGAAAGGCTTGTACAAACTGCGAGTTCATTTTTTCTACTTTAGAAAAAAAAAACTACTTAAAGCTTGACTTGAATGCAGCTCAGTCCGCATAGAGTCCACAAAGACCGGCATTTAGTGTTCAGTGGAAGAGCATTCACTTCTTGGCAGCAGACCTGGTCTTGGAGACTCTGCGTTTGGTCTTCTTTGGGCTCTTTGGCTTCTTGGGCTTCTTGGCCGCAGCGGGTCTCTTGGCTTTCTTCGGGCTCTTTGACTTTCTCCTTTTCTTGGGGGACTTCTTGGCTGCAGGAGTGGCTCCTCCTGCTGCTGCTGTTTTCTTGACGCTGGCCCGCTTGACCTTTTTCGCCTTTGGCTTCTTCTTTCTCACCACCTTCCTCTTCCTAGGTGTGGGGGGCTTTTTGTTGAGCTTGAAAGAGCCCGAAGCCCCGCTGCCCTTGGTCTGGACCAGAGACTTTTTGGTCACCAAGCGCTTCACGGCGATGAGAATCCTGGCATTGTTTTTCACCACATCATATCCACCGGCCTTCAGAGCCTTCTTCAGGGCTGCAAGAGACACACCGCCACGCTGTGTGGATGTGGACAGAGCCTTCAGTATCAAGTCTGACACAGTCAGGCCTGTTTTCTTCCTCGGAGACTTGGCTCTCTTTTTAGGAGATTTGGCCGGAGCTGGCGGAGTCAAAGCAATGGCAGCAGAAGACATTGCAACAGTTGTGATACCGAGATGAAGTCAGTGAGGGCCACAGACAGAATCAGTAGAGAGTGATATCTCTGCTTGCCCTCTTGGCTGGTTGAGGCTTTATAAAACCCCAATGAGAACCGTGTAGAGTCAGTCCCACTGCCACAGTGCGCCTCTTCTCCTCCTCCGCCACTTGATCAAATTTGTGTTTTCTTCAACTGGATAATTCTTTAAAATTCCAACGTTAATTGTCATACAACCATATAAAAGTCACTTCACAGCAATCAGCGAAATGTGAACTGTCTGTCTGTGTGTTTTTATTCAGCATGCGTTCAAATATATTAGCACCTGTTGAGCGATTAGAAGCTGACAAACGAAGAATGCAATGTGGGAATCGTGCTTTTAACATTTTGACTATGTTATATTTCCCAAATAAGTAAGAAAAAAGTTTTACAATCAAATAAGCTCTAACATAGCGACGTGTCTAGTACACCGAGCCCAAAATTTAGTTTTATTTCCACCGTTATTGCGAAATATTTTCACCCAAAGAAGACTCAAGAAACACACTTGCCTTGATTCTATTTCGAGGTAACCACAGAGAGACTTCTAACGATTAATATTCAACTTGGAATCAAAGCAAGGGCGGTCTTTGAGTTGGGGATGATGTGTTAAAGTATAATTAACAGAAAGTTTAGTTTGATATGAATATATGTAACATGAAAGTGAAATTAAGGCTATACATTGTGTATTCACTGTGTGGAGATGGACCAAAGCCAGAGTAGTTATCAGCCTGTGAGGAGGGGCAGCCCAAGAAACGAATTTCTGATTAATTTCCCGGGCTTTCTTTTTAACGAGATACTTTGTGGAATGACTCCAGTGGGGTGCTTGTAGATAAATATAAATTTAAATTAATTTGAATTTAGATCATTTCTTATTTATCCATCAATTAACTTTTATGAGGAAGTGCTGCGCCAAATTGTGCAAAAATAACTTCACTTATGAGATTATAACAGTTCTGCGCATATAAATGCAAAAACACGAATTATGTTTCAAATGTCCTCGTGTAGTCCAACATTGGAGTCTTTGTTTTATATTAATTATTTTTATATCAGTTTTAAAATGAATGCAATTATCAGACATACTTCTGGGAATGTTTTAATATTACACTCTTAGTGCAATCCATCAAAAACGTCTCCAGTGAAAGAGGGATGTGTTTTTCTCTTCTTCGTGCTTTCTCGCGCTACTTTTGTTTGTTTTCTTATTATTAATGTGAGATAAGATATGTACTTGTGTATGCGTGCGCGCGAGGGAAAAGATTGGCAAATGTTTCCGTGCCTTCTGTAGTGAGCTGATAGCGCCTCCTCACAAACACACTGGAGTTTTGTTTGGCTGGAGTGCAGTTCTGATGGAGACCTGTAGGTGGTGAGAGTGTTGTCACGGGAGACCAGGTTGAAGTGCCCACTGAAAGCCTCAGATGTGTAGTTTTTGTTTCCATTTCTCGCGTGTGGACGCTTTTAATCGTGGGCTTGTATGCCTTTGTGTATTTGTTTTTATTTTTATTTTTCTACTGGCTGTCACAAACTGCAAATTGCTCATAGGTAATTTTATTTCTCTACAAACTTACAAGGCTTTATAATGGAACTTAACTGAACTGCATGTTGAATTAAAGGGGGACATGAATAAAAACACATTTTTAAATACCAAAGGCATTTAAAAGTAGAATCCTTTCTACGCAAAATTATGTTAAAATCCTTTAACCAAAATAAAACGCGTGTGATATCGAGCAGTACGATAGAGTCTCGGTCTTCCTCGTGTGAGACTGATGTATGACGTGATGCACGGGTTGGAGTGGGAGGGGGAGCTCCAGGACCTGCTGTGTAGCTTTGCTCTCCTCCCATCATCATGTGACCAGGTGATCAGTCAGTGCAGTCAGAACACAACGAAAACTTGTGACCAAAGCGGGCGGGCAGCTGGAGAAACTCGGCGTACATAAAAAGCGACATAAAAAGCTGGACATTCGGTCTTTTTCTTTCTCTCCTCCACCATTCACTGAGACGCCATGGACTGCGGAGTCGCCAAGATCATCCTCCTGTTTATCAGCTTGATATTTTGGGTGAGTCGCTGTGTAATTCTGTCGTTCGTCCACCTGCAGAGATTTTATTTCCTACTGACGACGGTCTGTGATGCGGAAAGGGAAAAAATAAATATGTGGGGGCTTTTCTATTTGTGTTTCTCAAAAAAAAAAAAAAAAAAAAATCTGCTGCTATTTGTTTTCTCTTTACTCCTCCTGTGTGAATTGTGCTGTTTGGGGTGTAAACAAATCAGTATTATGGTTTGATAAAGATCCCAGTAGTCAGCCCCCCGCCCTCCTTTTTTATTCTAGCACAGTCGCAGCATTACAGAGCACTTCCTCATTTCACCCCACCTACCCTTTAATAGACTTCTAACGTATGTAGCTCTGAAATAAAAAGGCCTGGGAAATTTTCATGAGATCACTGACCTGCCTGACTCTGCTCTTATTTTTCCGGCCATTCACTCCCTCGTGCAGTCATGTCTGTCTTTGTGTCAGAGTACTTTCAGTTGTGTGTTGCTCGTTAATGTTGACTTAATAACCCAAGCTTCTCCGCCTGTGTCCTCTTCAGTGACCTTACAAAGGCTTTTGAAAGGAGTGGGTAAATTTCCCAGCCTGTCCCTTCCGTGGCTAATGTGTGTGTCTAATTGGATAACTGTAAGACAGAAACAGCCTGTGTCTGTGAATATTTACCAGAGACAACACAGACGTGCTTTAATTTGAGTATTCAAATCCTTTTTTCCTCTCCTCTCCACTTCCTAGTTTTCCTATCTTCTGTTCCAGCCTGTATACTTTCTCTTTCTATGCCACACTTAACATCTTACATCCAGCAGCCTTGGGTTGGATTACCGAGCCTCTTTGAATCAAATGAAGGTGTTATTGCATTTCTCTGACCTTCACTTTATTTCAGTAATGTTCACTCCCTCCCAGCATGTGAGCATTACAGACAACAAATCACTCCATATTTTAAAAACACCTCTGCTATTTTTTCCCTTTGTTGCACAGCTCAGATGTGGAGCTAGTCAAACCTGCTGAGATTGTTTAGCCAACAAACAGCATTCCTGTGTTTGAGCTTCAGGCTGAATGTGCAAGTTTGACGTTTTTTTTGTTGCTGATTTATCAGAGAAGAGCCCTGATTAGACGTGAGTTGATGAAGAAATCGCGTATCCGGTTGAATTAACTGTTGACCTTCATGATATACCCAGCAATTTGATAAATTAAGGAGTTTCAGCTTTCTGTGGGAAAGTGAACATTTTTTTAAATGATAAACAGCCAGTTTCATTCTGGGGGATTGTTTAAAGAAAATCATTCAAAAGATTGAACTGAACTATGACCCACTTATTGGCCTCGCTTTCTTGTTACAGTGATAAACATTACACAGATTCTCAGACACGTGTTTTAAACAGTTGCTGATATTTCATGGTTAGATTTAGTGAACATGTTCATAGTTTGCTTTTATAAAACAGGATTTCTGCTGCTTCACAGCAATAAAGTTCATGTATCTGGTTTAAGGAAACGATAAGTTAAATGGTTCCTGGTTTGCAAAATTTACAGTAAGTCTTGTCTTTTCCTGGAATCAGATTGAAGATGGACCTTCAGAGAACCCCTCGTGGCCTCAGAGAGCTAGTTACATTCCAGAGAGGTTGCGTTTTACGTTGTGTAAGCCTCTTTGTGCTGCTTCTGAGCCCCAGGATCTGAGATTCTGGAGGGATTAGGGGGTGAGCACTGGATGGGGGGGCACAGCGTAACAAACCCACAGGGATCCCGTGACCGTGAAGTGATCAAGAAAAGTGAGTCATGGGGCTGAGCTACAAAGTGAATTGTTAGGATGCGCTAAACACAAGCAACCAATGTATAAGTTGCTTAACTCTGAGGGGAAGTAAAACTGAAAATTGCATGAGTGACTTACTTAGGGGAAACTTTGTGTCTGAGACTTTCCGTCTGCTACAGAAAACGTTGTTGGTTAACACCTCCTCTGTTCCTGTGTTCTAACTGACATCACCAACGTATGAAGAAAGAATCTTTCATAGACTAGATACAAAAATGTTAGCTTATTAGTTAATGAAGCCTTTTTAAAATGTCTTTTTTTTCCATTGCTACAGTAGATTTTTTTTTTTTTTTTTTTTTTTTAATTTCAGTGTGAAGAATCAGTGTGATTCTTTTCTTCTTTTTTTCCCTTTTTCCCCTTTGTTTTTAGGCGTGAACTCCCTATGCACAAACTTGGCCCTCATACCTGCGGTCATATGACTGGTGATCTCACTACTAAAGCATGACTAGCAGAAAGGTCGTGATGGCAGTGTGACTTAACGCCAGATATGCATCAAAGTTCAATGGGGCAGACTATCAGTGACCCTCACAGAGTATGTTAATCACATGAGAGCCAGTAGGACAGAAAAATAAGAACAAACATCTTTGTGCTCAGTTTTAACACAAAGTTTTAAAATCAATACAAAAAATAGAACTAAAACAAATAATTGATTTTAACAGTTATAGGTTGGCCAGTGTAACATGTCAGAAACAGAAGTGTTGTAGAGGAGGAAGAATGATGCGGTGTGTCTGGTTTTAATGTTGTGTTGACAAAGCAAGGAGCATGTGACTGACTCGAATTTTAACAGTGTAAGCTTTTAAAAACCGGTTGGAGTCTGGTTTCTAGCAACTTCATGTCTAGAGTGTCAGTTTCTTCATGAAATCGTCAGAATGACTTGTGAAGGTGCAGATGATTTTGCATCTATTGTAACCTGTGTTTATTTATAGTGGAATCTTTTTTTTCTGTCACTATTTCCTTCAGGCTGCAGGAGCAGCACTGGCCTATGTCGGTCACTACGTGATCAAGTCCTTTGGCAGCTTTGAGAGTCTGATTCAAAATAAGTCAACTCTAATCCCAGCAGCCATTATCATCGGAATCAGTGCGGTGATGTTCTTTGTTGGGATCGTGGGATGCTGCTCAACCCTCCGCGAGTCCAAATGTGGCCTCGGCTTTGTAAGTGTGTGTGTGAGGGAATTAGGACAAGAGGTGATTTGTGCCATAATCATATTCCCAATTCCTTAATGTTTATATGCTCATCTGTAAAATCGGAAGGTAGAAGTCCAAGAGCAAACCCTTATCACCTCAGCTATGATGCTACTTACCATCCTTTCTGTTACATTTATGTTTGTTTCTGTTGATCTTTCGCTCTGTTTTAGGATCCAAAATTTACATCTCATTTCTTTTTTTCCCATTCATTTTAGTTCTTTCTGATCATCATGTTGATCTTTGCAGCTGAAGTGACTGCTTTGGTGTTTAGCTTCATCTACCGCGGCAAGGTGAGTCACAGACGCTTCAGGTGTTCTAAATAATCCTAGAATATTAATCTGTGTTTAGTTATTTATTTTAAGTAACATAGGGAAAATATACTTGTCGTAGCTCACGGTTAACTTACATGACTGCTTACATGTGGGGGGGATTTGTTTCTCAACAGATCGATGGACAGCTTGAGAAGCCCATAAGAGACTCTCTTTCCAAGTATAATGGGGAGAAGAACCCTGACACCGAAGCAGTGGACAGCATGCAGACTTTGGTTAGTGTATTTTCTACTTTGATAATAGATTTGTTTTCTTGATTCTACTTTCATTCTCATTGTCTCTTTTGCTGTTGTGTGCATTCTCTCTCTCTCTTACATGGTTTCACTTCCTCTTCTCCCTCCAATTTTGTCTTCAGAAGACAACAATAAAAATTCAAATGAAGTTCATAAGAAGTCGTTGCACTTTACAGCTTCATGACCTACATGCACTACTTTTACTTCTCCTGTCTGTCAAACGTACCTGTGGGAAACTGATAACTGGATTAGAAGAAGAAACCGATCCAGTGTGTACAAAACTTGAAACACTGCAACACAGCCGCAGTACCATATTTCCCTTAGCTCAACTTCTTGTAGTACCTTTATCTTTACCTGTACCTTTATCGCTGTCTTTATCATAGTTTCCATTTGCACATGACCCTTTTCTCTTTGACTTTTTGCAGTTAAAGTGCTGCGGTGTCAAGAATTACACCGACTGGACCAACACCACCTATTTTTCTACAAACAAAACGCTGCCTTTGTCCTGCTGTAAAAACTCCTCATCGCCACAGTGCAATGGCAAACTGGAAGAATGGCAGCAGTTTAACACTGAGGTGAATCACACTTGAGCCAACTTTGCTCTTTCCGTGTCCCTGGGGTCACACGTGTTTGTCTTTCTCTAGACTGTACGATGTTTACTCTGACTACATGTTCACCTGCAGTTTGGATACTTCTGTCATTCAGTCTCAGATTTATTTATTTTTTTAATAAAAAAAAAAAAAAATGTTATTATGACAGTTATTAAGTCTGCAAAATCTCCCAGCAGGGAGGCAACGAAAAAGGAGCTAAAGTCAAGTAAATACCCTTGATGTGCATGTACTATATGTATACTCACAGCGATTGTGTACGTGTTTTTTAGGGTTGTGAGCCCAATCTGGAGAAGTTCATACAGGACGTTCTGACCTACGCCATGCTGGTCGTTGTTGCTTTTGCCATCATCAAGGTAAGATCAAGCTAAAATGCGGTTCGGCAGGTAAATGAGGATATGTCATTGACCTGCGTCTTTCAAACTCTGAAGTGCATGGATTTGTTAACTTAGCACTACTTGTGTGATCATTGTAGTCTGCTATGTGAAGAAAAAAAGATGAATTGTTAAAAAAAAAGTAAGTGAAATAGAAGCGGTTGGTGTATGATCCTGTTTATTTCAGTATTTCCTTTGTCTCCTCCCCCCAACCGTTCATGGCAGATGGCTTCCCCTAACTGAGCCTGGTTTTGCCAGAGGTTTCTTCCCGTTAAAAGGGAGTTTTTACTTCCCACTGTCACCAAGTGCTTGCTTGTCTGTATTATTGTAGGGTTTACGTGTGTACGTGTGTGTATATATATATATATATATATATATATATATATATATATATATATATATATATATATATATATATATATATATATATATATATATATATATATATATATATATATATATATATATATATATATATATATATATATATATATATAATTGAATTATGTATTTCAAGGGGTTTTTTCACTCAGGAAGCCAAACTTTGTGATAGGTTTGTAAGACAAAAAATTTCATCCCCCTTATTAGTCGGTTCATGTAACCTAAACAGAAAACTTATTTTAATTGTGTCTCTGATTTTTATTTTTTCCTTTTCCAGTTTTTTGGGATGGTGAGCGTGTGTGCGATAACCTGTAAAAGCCGAAGGAGTGGTTACGAACCCCTCTACGCTTGAAACAGTTCCCGCAAGCTCCCACTGTACCTCCTCCTCATTCTCCACTGGGATTTCTGAGTGCTTGCTCTACATTGCACAGAAGCATCTGTTCGTTGTGCTCTTCTAGTTCTATTTAAGTAATTACATGACGATCATTGTCTGGGCCTTAATGGGGTCATACCGGAACATTCCTGCACGAAAGAAATCTTGGTGAATCTTTTTGGTTAATGTGAACGCAGCTCTTTATTCGTAGTTATTGTTTTTGTTTTCAAGCTATGGCTTGGAATTTTTTTTTCTCCTTCATTTCTTTGGTATCGTTTTCAAAATAGTTTAAATAATCATAAATGTTGTTCGCAGCTCGATTGTGCTTCCAGCGTAGGCCATCGTCGTAGCTGCCATTACATCAAAGGGGAAAAAAAGATCAAACAAAAGAGAACGAATATTAACATTTACTCATGTGCTTGTAAATCCTGCTGGGCCCTTCCTGCCCTGCTGCATCTTGTAGATACTCATTAAGAGGAAATTACGCTTTGCATTTCCACTGTACTTTAATGAATGACCTCTGTCCTTGTTTTAAGCTGTATGATCGTAAACAAAAAGACAGCAGTTATATGCCTTATCTAGGACAGCAGAGTTTATAGCCACCTGCACGAATGAATACATGCAACACTTTATGGTCAGTTAACTCTGGTAAATTGAGTTGTAGTTCCACTTTGACTTTTATTGTGTTTATTATATTTCTAAATTAAAAAAGGTGAATATCTCACAAGCGTGTGGTGTGGTTGTGTCACTTTCTCTTTCTTTTTTTTTCTTTTTTTCCTTTTTTTCCAACTTATTTGCAACATTTAATGATTTTTATAGAAATGGCAAGCATCGCATTTCTTGTTTCTGTTGCTGTTGTTCTGAACTGAGGGCAGAGGGAGCAGTTGTCTACTCCTGTGGCCACTTTAGTGCCTTATAGCTTTACTATTCACTGCTGCATGGTGTTCAGAGCATCCTATTAAACGTGACCCAAAGCATTTATCTGTTACCTCCTGACTCTGCTGATAAAGAGGCCCCTCAGTGTGGCACATACAGAAGATAGGAGTATTCATATTGCATAAGCCCAGTTAGTGTTCAAATAGATAAATAAATGATACAAACTCCTGTACAGAAGATCTGTGTTCAATCAATGTGCAAGAGGAAACTGATATAGCAGTCACTGATGAAGCTGTAGACAAAACTATTTTCAACCATTTAATCTCAAATGATCCCGTGTACTACATTTTTGAAATTAATGACACATTCAAGCTGTTCACACTTCAATCCTTATTTGTTTCCCTATTTGTTCCTTCAATTTTTCAGTTTGCAGCTGTGACATTTGATAATGCATAGTCATGTTGGATGCTGTGTATTTAGTTGCAATAACATATAAAATCCTGTATGTGGTGCTAGAGAACCTTTTATCTGAGTTTAAAGTTTAAACCATCATCTGTAGCTGTGACGCGGACCTCAAAACATTGACTTCTGTGGAAGATCGTTCATAATTTGTCAGTAATTACTTGAAAGGTAAGATGTGATGGTTTAGAGCCTAAAGAGACATCTGAATTTTTTCTTTAACCGTCACATTTACACTCGCAAATCTCACATCTCTGATAAAGTTTAGTTGCTCTTCGTCTGCCTGGGATCTTTCCGTGGTTGCTGCTGTATTAATGACATCGACTGATGTAAATGACCCTGCTGCTGCGTGTCATTCTGGGTCCCTCTCATATCTCCTGGCTGCATATCTTATGCCGTGCACATCCCCACTGCCCCAGGCTGTGTTGACATTTAGACAGGCTGTTCCTTTTCAGAGAGAACTTGGCACGCACACTCCTAGATAACCTTGTCAGCTCCGAGACTTGCCTGTTCCTCAAACTGCTTTTTTCTCCTCTCTCTCTTTCGCTTTCATGTCAGTTTCTTCTTGTGTGTTTGTGCCATTTCCCTAGCCTCACCTTCTTCTTTCTTGTCATACATTTTTGTTTACTCTTATTCTTTTTCTTTTTGTTGACATTTAAAAGTGTATTTGCATCTCTATCTCACACCTGGAGCACCCATCTGTTTTCTGTTCTGTCTTCTTGTTTTTCTGAACTTCTCTCACGAGTGTTAACCCTTATCATATCAGCTGGTGCAGCAACGAAGATAGTGCTCTTTCTCACTCACTCTTGCTGAATACTGCGAATAATACCAATCGTTATCAACACAGCAGCTGTCTATAAAAAGTAGGTCAGTTAATTAAAATCATGAACTAAAAAGGTGTTAATTTGAATTAAGCACTTGCTTAACTATATTAAGCAAGTCTATTTAAAAGTTGTGTCTAATTGGTGCATAAAATCCATATTAGAATAAAGCTCCAGTGTAAAAACAGTAAAAACAACTTATATTTATACAAACCCAGTTTCCAAAAAGTTTAGGAGGCTGTGTAAAATGTAAATAAAAACAGAACCCAATGATATGGAAATCTGATGAACGCATGTTTTATTATAGAACAGAGAAAACACACTCTTTCTATTTCATGCAAATTATTAGCTCATTTTGAATTTTATTACAGCAGAAGGCTGCAAAATGCTTTTTAGGGGGTACTAAAAAGAAAAAACTGGAGGAATATTTTCCAACAAATTAGGTTAATTGGGAACAGGTCAGTAACATGATTGGGTATAAAAAGAGCATCTCAGAGATGCAGAGTTTCTCACAAGTAGAGTTGGGCAGATGTTCACCAATCTGTAAAAAAAACTACAAATCAACAAATTTTGCAACAATATTCCCCAGTGTTAAGATGCAAAGACTTTGAATATCTCATCTACAGTAAATAATAACATCAAAGGATTCAGAGAATATGGAGAAATTTCTGTGCACAAGGGACAAAAATCAATATTGGATTGGATTGAGGCCCTCGGGCAGCGCTGCATTTAAAACAGGTACGATTCTGTCATGGAAATCGATGTAGGGGCTCAGGAACACTTCCAGAAATCATTGCTATAAACACGGTTCATCGTGCCATTCTCAAATGCAAGTTAAAACTCTATCGTGCAAAGAAGAAGCCAAATATGAACATAATCCAGAAACGCAGAGCGGAAAAATGTTATGGACAGATAATCAAAATTTGAAAATCATTTTGGAAAACATGGACGTTGCATTCTGTGGGCTAAGGAAGAGAGGGACCAAATGTGACAAAGAACTGTTGAGCAGCAAGAATCGTTTTTTCAGCTTAAACATCTGACATGTTTTCTGTGTTCTGTTAAAAATAAAATATTATATTTATATTTTACACAGACCAAGCACTTTTTTTTTTAGGAATCCTGTTTGCATACTGGAGGAAAACACTAGTTTTGTTTGTTGTTTTATGACAGTATCATGTTCACTTTGAAGATAAAAAGAACCAACCAGAGAGCGATGAATTCATGAGGTTATGAGTCACTTGTGTGGATAATTTATTACCGTGGCATTTTCTGTTGTCTTATGTGGACACCTCCAGATGTGGCCCCTTTCTCGCTCTCTCACACGCTCTCCAATTTGGGCCATCAACTCACAGGAAGAAATTCCTCACAAGCCAAGCGCACATGCCAAATGTCATCACAAGAAGATTTCTGCCTGCCCTCTAATTTATTTATTTCCTTTCCTACTTAGAGAGGGATCTTTGCTTTTACTTATTTATTTATTTTGACAGGAGCTAACCTGAGGAGGGCGCACATACAGTGCTGCTGCTCACTTCCTGCAGGAAGATGGACAAAAAGTTCAGAAGGACTGTTTTTCTGCCTCTTTGAAAATATTTGAGGACACTTACCTGAAGAATTCCTTCATGATGTGTGCAGCTATTCAGCTACTAAGTGTCTTTTCTGGATTTGTTTCATAACCCCTGCCTTTGTCAGCTTTACCATCAAAGGTTTAACAAAGAACATGCCTTGAAGTGTATCACATGATGGATTAGAGGGATGTTTGCTTTCTTATAGGTACAGCAGGGAAAAAAGGGTGGGATTTGTCTCCTTTTTATTAAAAAGTAATACAAACAAATTGTAGTAGAGTTGTAGTAGTGTCAAGGTTTATTTGATTTTCCAACCTTTCACCATCCTTTGAGACCAAATATTAAATATGCATTGTCAGGACCAAGAGCAGGTGCTACTGACAGCAAGCATGCCCACTACTGTTTATGTGTGCTTCTCTACATAGTCATCCACAACCGACGCTGTGATGTCTCCATTTGTTCTACGCCATCACTGTTAATTAGAGAGGGAAGCCAGAGAAGAGGCCCAGACACACAGGACAGAGAACAGAGGCTGAAATAGACCACATGAGGAGCAGCAGGTCACAGCTCTGTCCAAATTACCTATAATTGTGTATCTTCACAGCATGCATTGTTGAAGGAGATATCCGTATCTTCTAGCTCCTTTTTTTTTATATTCCTTTGCCCTTTTTCTCATTATTCTCCTCCTTTCATTTATTTATTTATTTATTTACCTCATTTCCTTTACACCCAGCTTATGTTGCTCAACAAAGAATCTGATTTGCCACATGAACGAACAGAACAGAAATGCAGAATGCAGAATGAATTTTAAAAATATATCCCCAAACAAAGGGTTATTTTTGTCCATCTTTTCTATATCAGTATTTTTAATTTTTGTCATTTAAGTTTGTTGCAGAAAATATGCACAGGAAAAACAAAATCTGCAGACAGATATGTTTTTGAAATGTCTGGTCACCAGTTGCATAGCATAGCAAAAGGTGTCCATCTCTGTTTTACATTTACAAGGATTCAATGGACTAGAAACAGGCTTTTAAACAAGGAGGTGGTGCAGAGGTACTGTTGCCTCACAGCAAGAAGGTTCTTGCATGTTCTCTCTGTGTCCGGGTACTCCGGCTTCCTCACACAGTCCAAGGATATGCAGTTGGTAGGGTTGGGTTATATGGTGACTCTAAATTGCCCGTAACTGTGAATGTGAGTGCAAATGGTTGCCTGTTCCTCTGTGTCAGACTGCTGACCTGTCCAGGATGTAACTTACCTCTTGCCCTATGGTAGCTGGGATAGGTTAGCTGGGATATCGGTCAGGATGGTTGTCACCATGCATTCTGATGCTTTTCCTGCTACTGAATAAAACCATCCTTAGAGGAAGTCTCTTTGGGTGCAACTGCAACCAAAGCATTTGACAGTTTTCTACTTTCCATTTGTAAACCTGTTCTATTTTTGCAGGACAAAGAGAAGATATGCTTCTGTAAGATGCAAATTTGATAGACTAGACCAAGATTCCCTTTAGATACATAAAAAAAAGGAGAGTGAGAGACAGAAATCCTGTTGTTGGAAATATTTCTTGTCACTTTTCATCTTAGCGATAGCAGCGGCTCTCTGGTTTCAAACCTCCTTCTGTAATCACAAAGAAACCACAGACCCACTTACTGGCTTGTGTTTAGCAAATGATTCATCCCCGAAACATAATTCAGCCAAACATTGTCAGATACTTTTTGCAGTCTGAAGACCTAATAAAGTTTTGTTTCCCAAACTGTTTTATGCCACGATGTTTCAGATTAGAGGTGAGAAAGACATCTTCATCTGTGCTCTCACGCCATGAATCCCCATTAGCTTAGATATCCGTACACTAATGAGGCAGAAATGGAACACAAAATCCAGAAGTGTATCTGTAACTGTCTCTTCTCCTTGACAAACCCACAGCATCATAACAACATCACACACAGTTCATTACATTAGGTGACTCATGGATCTGTTCTCTGTGGAGCCTCTCTCCTCTTTATTAATCCCTCCAGCTGAAGCAACCCTGCATAATTATTACGCTCACCGTGACCTTCCAGCGGCTGCTGAAGTTTGTAAGTCAACAGATTATTGAGATGCTGCAGAAGCTGAAGAAACTTTGCTTTTTCCTGTTTTTTCTGCTCTGTTAGTCTTCATAAAGGTCAACAACCCACACACTTTGAGCTCACGCAGTTTTCTGGAGTTGTCAAAAAAGGGTTTAGGAAAGCAAGAAATCATATCTTAATATAGCTAGAGAATGAGGAACCAATCACACTGCGTTTATCCAACTAGAGCTGCAGATTTTACCTTTAACATCACTGTTTTTCCCCTCTGTTTTTAGGAACAACAGCATGGCTCAAATGGCTTGTGAAATAGACTAATTTCATCTTAATTTATATAATAAAACTGGCACACTTTAGCTCATCAGCAGCCATTTTCTTCTGTTCCTCTTTTAAACACTAGCCAATGCCATGCTCACAAAAGCCATGTGTTTTTCATTTTCACTCTCCTCACCAGCTCCCCACCAGGTAGATGTTCTGCAGAACCCACAGTCAACAAAGGCTCCTCTCTGGCTTCCTGTCTTGGGGGATCTCAGACCCACAGATGTTGTGCCTGTCAGGATGATAGATGGCCGTGGTAATCATCAAGCTATAATAACGAAACTGGAGTGAGATGGAGGGGCGAAGGGATGAGAAAGATGGGGTCTGAATTATAATTTTCCCATTGTTTATCCTTCAGCGGGTTTGGAGACCAGTAACTGTGACACTCGTGGAAACTAAGGTCTGGGAGATGCTGCCGGGAGTCACGGAGATATGAGGGAGAGATGTGAAAGTGAGGAGGGAGAGAGATTAGTACTTAATCATGTGTGGTGCAGTGTGTGTGAGAGAGCCTACGAGGCCACTCAGGTCTGCTGGATGCACCTGAATCGGGGTGATCGCTTCCTCTCCGCCCCCTCACTCAGATCACCGCTCTGAAGCGCTGACAGAGAGCGGACAGTCGCTCACAATAACCGGCTCTGTAGCAGCCTCCGGCTTATCTCATCTCCCCCCAACCCCGGTGCCGACCCGCACCGACTGTTCCCCTCTCTATCAACTGAATCTCCCCGACACACCATAGAGGCAGAGCTGCGGTCGTGTTTCACTTTCTTTGCTTGCACGGAGCTCGCATCGCTTCCCCGGATCTTTGTTTCTGGACGGCAGGCTGCGGCTGTCTAATGCCCCGGTGAGTGCTGGATGGTTCCTGGTGTTATCTTTGCGTGTATTTCTTTCTTCTTCCTCTTGTTGTTTGCCACAGAACAGATGCTCTGATAAGATATCTGAGATATGTGTCTGACATAGGGTTGTTTATGGTTGGAATACTTTTCCACCCCTTATAAACTGGGCTTTATGTTTTATTACATGCACTTCCATTACATTGTTTTTGTTCTGTCAGAGGGGCGTTTCTAGAGTGTGTGTAGACACACAAAGGCAGCTGCATCAAGCCAGCATGCGCAGAGGAAGAACATGTAGTGTTTCCCATGATGTAAAGTGGGCTAAAACTGCCTTTACGCTTATTGGGAAGTAAACCCAGTATAAAAGAGAGAGCGACAGAGAGAGAGGGAGGAAGATGGAAAAGAGAGAGTAGAAAACAAAGCTACAGAGGTTCCTCTGGGACAGAAAGCCATCAGCACAAAGCCGGGAGTATGACAGATGTGCCCTTATTTGCTCATATCTGCTATCACCTACAAATTTAGTAACATCATATTGGCTCATGCCAAGAGTTCACTTTTATTTCCTTCCTCTTAAATATGAATGAAAGACTACATTATATTCTTTTAAAAGGCATGCACTCTGAATTTAAATCAATTGTTTTTGACATAAACATTTTTTGGACTGGATAAAGACACTGCATTGTTATTCATAATATATAGCACTGTTGCATAACCCGAAGAAATATAGAGAATAAATGCTCAGTTTGTGTGTGTGTGAGAGAGAAAGAGAGAGAGCACCAACGACATCTCTAGTGGTTATGCATTATTTATAAAGTTACCCCAGTGCTGCACCTCCCACCCAGCACCACTGTCAGTGCTGCCTCTCTGGTCTCTCTGTTCTCACCTTACACTCTTGCAGCCTCTTACTGAGCTTAACATGAGTGTGTAAGTATTTTAAAGGCTGTGGAAATGGGGGGGGGGGGGGGGGGGATAAAAGCACCTGCAGTCCAGTTCAGTTACAGGGTGTATGCTCTCCAATTCAAGTAAGAAAGAGCTAAAAGAGGGAAGAGTTCATTCACAACCGTGCCTTGAGGCTTCTGGTAGCACAGAGATTTGTTTTATGGATTGATGACTTCACCTCTGGGGCTGAAGAGAAGGACAAAGTCAATTCTTTTGTTTGCTACCTCTACGTGACCTTCCTGGGTTAGAAATTGGAACTAAAATTGTCTAAAGCAGATCAAAAACCGAAAGGATGAACAAGAAACTGCAATCATGTCAATCTAGTCCACCCTGTCAAATGGACTTTTTGCTTTGATGTGATAACAGTTTCATATAGCGCATATTAAAGCACCATAAAATTGATCATCCTCTCTCTATGCACTCAAAGTTGCTTGCATAGATTAGGTTACACTGCCATTTGGTGTTATGTAATGGTAACTCTGCCGCAACAGACCCCGTTAACACCCGGGCTCTGCTGCCGTCTAACTTTCCTTGTTATCTTCCTCGTCTCCAAGCTCTCACCCCGTTTCCTCTTTCTCTCCTCAGCAGCAGGAGCAGCAGATGTGCTGAGTGACGCAGCTAATGGTGGTGTCTTCCTATACTGGCCTTGATGCTGATGCTGCTGAAATCCCTACATTCAGGAAAAGGCAACAGGAAGCAGATTTCTGAGGGATTACACCCAAGCACATGTACACATATGCATACTGAGAGGATACCACAGTTCTAGGATTTGGCTGGCACCCAGGTGTGGAGCTCCCTTTGAATGAACTCGCGTGCCTGATAGAGCCACTCACTGGTATCATGGAAGAAGAGGAGGAGCCAACAGAGTCTTATTGAATATAAAACACATGATCCCTCCTCCCTTTTTTTTCTTTGCCTCACCATCAAAGGCTGCTTGATGACTTGTAACAAACAGCGGAGCGTGCATAAACAGAGAAGAGTACAGAGCCGACCATCCGCCTGCTGCTGCTGCTGCTGCTGCTGCTGTCCCATGATACATCAAGTCAAGAATCAGCCACACGGAGGGTTGTTTCTATGGATACCCCTTGCCCTGAGTAGTATTAATAAGGCTCCCTGATATTCTGACTATCTGTGCATGAAGATACAGGCAGAGATTAGAAGTACACCCCTGCAGCAGACTTCAGCTCTAAAATAAAACATCTGTGAGGGAGAGACAGACATCATCACCATCAAGAGTCAAGAGGAAGATGCTGGAGGAAAAAAATAAGTTATTTTTAAACATCCACTGCAGAGGCTTTACCAGCATGTTAAAAGTGTCCCTGTGTGATCACTGACTAAAGCCGAACATTACAGTTTTGCATATTTTTATCTGTACTGGGTTTGATGTTTTGCTCAGTTGCACCTTTTCTCAAAGGCATCAGAGTTCATCTTCTTTGTCCTCAGTTTGGGACACACAGGCAACAGATGGTGAAGTACAACTTGAATTGCTCCACACTGGACTAAACGAAGAGGTCAAATGACGCACAAAATCTTATTCTTTAGATCCCATGGAGATCATTTCTTTTCTTGCAATACTAAGAATAGCTCTGAAATTCAGCACAAGCATTTCTTAATAATCCCTTTTAAAGTTTTGGTTGGTCTCTTGAATTGTCCCCATTTTCCGTAGGAATAGTCCTGCATTGTGCTTTTGTCTACAAGGAAACATCTATCTACATGTATCTAAATGCAGCAGCTAAGTAAATAAAATTCAGGTCTCCACTCACCAGCAAGATGTAACATGTGTGCATAAAAGAGTGAAACAATCATTGCTAATCAAGAGATTAAATCGACCGTCTGGTACCTAGAATCATACATCCCTGTTACCTCCAGAGTGAGCAGCGATGGCCACACAGGACACACCGCTCTTTCTCCATGGCTTCGACCTCGGTGGTCACTTTGTTGACCCTCGACCTCTCGGTACAGGTGTCACAGGCTTGGTCCTGTCAGCTGTGGACCAGCGGACTGGAAAGCGTGTAGCAATTAAAAAGCTGGTGATGCGAGACGCCGTGACGGTGAAACATGCCCTGCGGGAGGTAAAGATCACCCGACGGCTGCACCATGAAAATGTGGTGAGGGTCCACGAGGTTTTAGCTCCATATGGACGGCCCTTGCCCCGAGATCCAACCCAGCTCAGCGCCCTCTACATTGTCCAGGAGTGCATGGAGACTGATCTGGCTCGACTGCTGGAGCAAGGGCCGCTACCTACAGGTAAATAAAAGGAAGGCAGAAATCTCACATCAAAACAGTCAAGATGGATAAACAGAAATACAGGCCAGAGGGATACGTATTTATTTTTTTACTATTGCCTATATCCAGACATGATAATAGATGTTTTTTAAAGAAGAAAATATGTGCTTATACATTGCATATGGACATTGGGGTGCATCGTGATGTGCTGATTTGATTTTTGCCCTTGAGCAGGTCATGCTACTCTGCTGTTCTACCAGCTGCTGAGGGGACTGAAGTTTATCCACTCTGCCAACGTCCTGCACAGAGACCTGAAGCCAGCCAACACATTTATCAACACGGACCAACTGCTGCTCAAGATCGGAGACTTCGGGCTGGCCAGAATAGTCGACCCTCATTATTCTCATAAGGTAAGCGTGAAGACGCACAAGGACCACTGAAGGACCCACGCGCACACAGGCACACAAACACACAAACACACACAGAAGTGCATGATCTGCAGGGAGACTCATGCTGACAAGGTGGCAGCTCATAGCATGGATAGCTCGCTCCAAAAAGTTTTCCAAATGACCTACAGTGTCTTTTCAAATTGGTAAATGGATGAGTCATATTACAGCAGTACTGTGCAAAAGTCTTGAGCCAACCGTCATTTCTTTATATTTTGCAAGGAAAACTGGAAATTGGTGCATCGATTTATTAAAACACGAGTTTGTACAATTCTAAAAAGCTTGAATGTCAATATTTAGTGTTACCAGCTTCATCCTCCAACACAGCCTGAACTCTCCAAGGCAAATTTTATTGTCATTTCTTCAGGTAGTCTTCAGAAATAGTTCTCCAGGCTTCCTTAAGTTCTTCTTTGGATGTGAGCTGCCTTTTGTTCCATCCTCTGTTAAGATGATCACACACTGATTCAATAATGTTGAGATCCAGGCTCTGGGGAGGCCAATCTATGATAGAGTTTCAGTGTGTTGTTCCATCAGGGCATGTTTTTACTGCACTGGCATTGTGTTTGGAATCACTGTCACACTGAAAAATGAAGCTGCCGCCAAGTAGATGCTTTCAAGATGGTATTGAATGGTGGATCAAAGTCCGACTGTACTTTCTGCGTTCATAATTCCATCAGTTTTGACGTATTGTTGTACCTCTATCCGGACCTCCTCCATACATCATTGACAACGATTAGAAACAAAATTTTCAAATTTGATTGATCATGTCCTCTTGCCTTATGACAGCTGGGATATGCTCCAGCCCTCCTGTGACCCAGAACTGGGTGGATGGATGATGAAATAAGAAGTGCTCAAGCTTTTTGCACAGTACTGTAGTTTTTGTAGTCTTTAGACTGGAAGCTAATTAATGCCTCTTTTCATTTTTTTAATATAAATCTTTAAATCCCTGATCAACCACGAAGGGCTCTGTTGGCCACATTGATTTTGAAATCAAAATCAAAAAATCAAAAATGAAATACTTTGTACGGCTTGTTCTACAAAAACTAATCATACCAAACATTTCAGCCAACTTGCGGGGGATTTTTTTTTCCTCTCTTCTCATTTCTCTGAAGCACCGTATGCCATTCAACTGCTGATGGCTACATCTAGGCAGCACATTGTAATATCAAACATTATCTCTGCTCCATCTCATTATGGTAGAGTTGTTATTAGAAAAGAGACACCAATTCCTCAAACCCTATGTGGTTATCAGGCAGCTGATCACACACAATAAATAGTGTAGTGCTGTAAAAGAATCCTTTCAAAGAAAATCAGTATGCATATTCTTTCTATATTTCAATTTGCAATGAGGAATCTATCAGGTTTTCATTTTATTTTACAACTAGATGCTTATCAATAGTCTGATCCTGCGTATGTAAAGTGCACCTGTCGACCAAGCAGCCAGAATTTCATAATCTCCGATTTTGAGAAGTGTGTAACTGATGTATCTCTCCTTACACGTTGCGATGCAGGCTCTCTGATTACACATCTCCCTGTTTGATATTGCCAACCTGCGTTTTTCACAAGAAGCTTCCCCTTCACCCCTTCACCCAGCTATTTATGTCTTCTTCCCAGAGCTGATATCAAGTTTTTCACTAATTAAACTCTGTGGATAGTCTGGCAATGGCATATAAAGACTTCTGAAAGATTAGTGTGAAGATTTACTGCTCTATTGTTCGGCTTTATTGTGTGCAAAGATCCCAAAGCCACACTGTAACACTAGCGGGACTGAATGTGTGTGCAAGCTTATATGTTTGTGTAGGGGGTTTTTGGGTTTGTGCTTGTGAAGAGGAGCTCTTGTGAAAGGCGATCTTTGTCAGCTCGGAGCACGGGACTGGGGATCAGCTGGGTGCAGACACAGGGGTGCATTCGGAGAGGGGGGGTGGAAGGGAAGAGGAGAAGGGGGAGAAAGAACAGATGAGAAGCAAGAGTGAGAAATTTTGAATCAGGGAAGGCTGAGCGAAAGAGCTAAAAAGCTTTGTAAAAAAGTATGAAAGCAGAGGCAGGGAGAAAAAGAAAGAACACGGAGAAAAGCTCAAAGCGGAGACGTCAGACAAGGGCGAGAAAAAGTCAGAGGCTACCTTTTTTCAAACACATTTCTCCAAAACACTATTTCAGTACTGAAAAAGTATTTTCCAACACCACTCACACAGTCATGTGAATGTGAAGTACACTCGCTTTTGGTTCTAAGATTTTTTTTTATTATCAAGATACAATTTAAAAAAATTTTGTCCTTATCAGGTCTTGCAATTAGATAAATGGAACCTCAGACATATTACATGTCACATTACACCATGTCATATCTCATTATTTATTTAACAAATATTAAGCCTAAATGCAGAAGAAGTGTGTGGAAAAACACATATTCAACCTTTCTCTTCCAACACCCACCAACTTCCATAGGAATTAAGAGAGTAAGTAACAGGCAGGTGCTGCTAATCAAATCGACCCGATTAACTGAGCACATTTACTGTATAAAGCAGAGGTTTTGTCAGTTTGCTGGTCTGCAGCATTCGACTGCCTGTTAACACAATGCAAAGACGTCAGAAATGATATCAGACAAGTAACTGTTGCTGCTGTTATAAATCCATTTCTAAACAATTTGAAGCTCATGATTTGACAGTGAGAAAGATTATTCACAAGTGGGTGGAAAACATTCAAGTCAGTTGCCAGTCTTCCCAGGAATGCACGTCACAGAAGATTCCCCCCAAGGTCAAACTGTGTATTGCTCAGAGACCCTGCAAAAAAAAGCAAAAGAAATCCACCAGCTATATCTCAGACTCTACAGAGTTCAGTTAGCATGTTAAATGTTAAAGTTCATGGAAATACAATTAGAAAAAAGCTGAACAAGTATGGCTTGTTTGGAAGGGTTGCTAGGAGACAAGAGAAAGTCTCTTCTCTCTAAAAAAAAAAAAAAAAACCCAGGGCAGCATGGCTTAGATTTGAAAAGCTGCATCTCACCACATTACAAGACTACTGGAAAATTTCCTTTGGACAGATGAGACGAAGGTGGAAATGCGTGGCTATAATATACAGCAGATTCTTGGAGAAAACCAAACACAGCATATCAGCGCATACACTTCATACCAACTGTCAAGCATGGTGGTGGAGGGATGATGATTTGGGCTTGTTCTGCAGCCACAGGAAGTGGGCACCTTACAGTTATCGAGTCAGTCGTGACATCCTCTGTTTGCCAAAGTATTCTAGAGTCAAATGTGAGGGCATCTATTTGTCAGGTAAAGCCTGGCTGAAACTGGGTCATGCAGCAAGGCTATGATCTCAGACAAACCACCAAGTCTACATTAGAATGAGTCACAACGACAAGAATCAAATGGCCCAGTCAAAGTCCAGGCCCCAACCTGACTGAAATGCTGTAGTGTGACTTTAAGAGAACTGTGCAAATGCCCACAAACCTCAATAAACTGAAGCAATATTTCAAATTTGAGTGGAATCCTCCACAACAATGTGAAAAACTCATAAAGTCAGACAGAAAATGCTTACTTCAAGTTATTGCTGCCAAAGGTGCTTCCTCAAACCACCGAATGATGGGGTGTAATTAGTTTTTCACACACTGCTTCTATATTTGGCTTGGCTTTAGTTTTTAATAAATAATGACATGGTGTAATATGTTTTGTTGTTTAACATCTGAGTTTTTATTTAAATAATTTAGACTACAGACAATGTTCTAAATTATGTTTATTGTCCTCAGCACTGAAACAGGGTGTCTCTTCTTTTTCACACGACTGTTTCTTGTCCTGCATATCATGACTGATATTATTGTATCAGGCCATTGATTTGCTGAGAATAACTGACTGCTAATACGAATCAAAGCTAATACTCTTTGGATGTTGTTTTCAAGGTTTTAAATTCTACCATATAAAGCAAAAGATTAGTATTTGTTGTAGAAAAAGAATCCTATAATGGACAATGAAATAAAATACAGCAATACAAAAGAAAAAAGAAAAAGATAAAAACAGAACAATGGCATGAAGACTGTCAATACCAAAAATAGGCTTTATTATAGTAGCAAGATAGTCTTAGGAACCAGTGGACATTCTGTCCATCTGTTTGGCTACATGACCAAGCACTTAATACTCTTCCTTGTACTGCAACAGGGGGATGTCTTCTGTATTCTACCCACATCACATCCTTCATCTTCAAGGTGGTTGGTTATTACCCCCATGAATGTTTATCTAGGCAGAATCCAGTATGTTCACAAAGTGCTGCATCTGTGTTGCACTTAAGCTCTATAAATATGCTTTAAATGGACTCAGCAGATTTTGACAACAACATGGACTAATCTTCACATGACAGCTCACACAAATTAAAAACGTCTAAAGATTTTTGCAAAATATTCAAGAAAAGAAGAATAATCTCATTCATAAGTTAGACAAAGCTGCAAAGGATTTCTCACATTATTATGGATGGATAACGTCTGATGCTATTTGGGCTATTTGTGATGCAGTTTTGATACCGAAGCAGATGCTTTCAGTGAATACAATAGCATTCTCTCTCTGTTGCTCTTATTCAATAATGCAAAGTAAAAGTGCCCTTTCAGGCATTTTCTGTTAATGGGCATAGGCCGCATTAACCTCAGCTGTGACGGAAATTCACAAATGCTGTTAACTTTAAATAAAACTGGTTAAGGCTTTAGTATCACAGAAGAACTTATGAAGATTTTATATCATGTTGTTTTTGAAAGAAAGTTGTGATGTGTAATTCTTCCTACTCAATGATCAATCCCCTGACAGACTTCTTCTCTGTATTAGCCATACCTTTTAATACCTGTACTGTATCTCAGTCCATGCATTGAAATGAGGTTGTTTGAAGAGCTGTCTGGAAGTGTGTTTCTGACTACACAGAGCAAACATTTACTCAGGCAGAGAGAGATGACAGAAGGGCTGAGAGGAGAGAGGCAGAAAACAGAGGGGGAAAACAACATTATTTGTGATGTTATTTACAGTCTACACCGGTAAGATCTTGGTGCTTCTGTGAAAGTGTATGTGTGAATGCCACCTGCTGAGGCAGCGCTGGATCGGCCCAGAAATTATTCATTACCTGGATGAAGGTCAGAGCAGAGGAAGGGGGAAGACAGGTGGATAAGGACAGAGTGTTTAAAAGTATCTGGAGAGAAGAGAAGGAGGGAAGAAACAGATGAGAAAGGAGGTAAAGGAAGCTTGGTGAGATGCACTGAAGGCTAGAAGAAAGAGAATGAGTGTGAAGAAAAGAGGAAGGGAAGGGGAACAGGCGCAGCTAATGATGACGCAGAGAAATACTGAGGTGGGAGGTTGGGATGAACGAATGATAAAGAAAGTGGGAGGAAAAAGCAGGAGGAAGAAGGTCAATGGGGACAAAGAGGAAGCAAAGATGGGGGGAATCACCCCGTAATCTTAAAGAGTAGCAAAAACACTAAAACAGAAGTGGGGATAGTTTTGGAAACAAAGCAAACACAGCTATAAATGACATATGTCACCAAATCTATGCATTGTTTTATAAAACTGAGGCCTAAATTTGCTTTTCCCTTAAAAACTGTGTCCAGTCTTGGGTTGGCCCTAAAAGAAATGTACTTTGGTACTTTTGAAACATCTATCAAACTCTCACCAGGGAGCGTAAACAAGAGCTCAGATATGAAAAGGCAACAGAGGGCCAGACAGATAGAAGATAAGGTCACTGAGTAGTCAGCATCATTTTTTGCACTGTCTCCTGCCACAAAGAAGAGAACAGGCAGTGATTTAGCAGTTACATTCAATGCACGTAGGAGTAGTCCAACTTTTAAAAAAAGAGTCGTACAGTCGTTTTGACATGCAAAGAAAACCTACTTCGGCCAGGCACACAGCGATGTATAAGTGGGAATCTTGGTGTGGGTGGCCCACAGTGAAGAAGACTCTGAGTCATACTCATAACCTGCTGATCAAGAAAAATTACCCTTTTTCTTTTTCCTATCGAGAAGGCACTTATTTTCAAGCTGTCGAAAACATGAAGCAGCTTTGGGACACATCAAAAGCGTGAGAAAGCGGGCCTGCCCTTTTTTGGCATGGTACCCCCAGATGATTTATTGATGTGAAGAGCAGTCTCTGGTATTCATTTCAAGTGTGATAGCTTATCTGAATGAGGAAAAAATTCAAGCTGTCTGTATTTTATTGGCTTAAATAGAGTACCTCCCCCCCCCCCCCCCCCCCCCAAAAAAAAAAAAATAGATAAGAAGATAGGAGACTGGTGAAAAGGAGAATAGAAAATTACTTTGGGAGAGGGGAGGATAGAAGGGAAGAAGAGCAACGAGGATAAAAAAAAAAAAAATGAGGGTTAGAGAGGCAGAAAGGATAAGAGAATAGTGCTAAGAGGCAGATTAGACATGTATGCCATGAGCCATTGTGGGGTTCATTTTCTATCTATTTCTGATCTTTGCCAGTTAATCATCAAATTCAAATTAGCCTGACAGATGGGCAACAGAATAGCATCCCAGCACAATGAAAAGTTTATGTGAGTGATGTCAGTCATTATAAAACAATTCACAGCAGCTGAGTGGAAAAGCAGGGAAGACTACATCTGCCTTTTCCTGCCAAGAAATCTAAAAATGTGTGAGGGGAAATATAACCGCATTTTCTCGTGCAGTTGGCTCTCTTTTCAAGCTGGGCTGTGAAGAAGTTTAAGAGCCTGGGGCAGCAAAATTTGGCTCAGGAGAACTACGAGGGGAATAGAAATATGATGTAGTAAGTGAAGGTATTTTGAGATTTTACAAGGCTGGAGAGTGAGAGGTGGGGTGATATACAAGAGGTGGGGAAAGTGTTAATGATAGCAACAGGCAGAAACATCTCATTATCTCTACATCAGGGAATATTCAGACTTATCTCTGTGGTGACTGCCGTATCTCTGTGCATAACATCATTATTCACAAAGAGGAATTTTTAGAGAATTAGATAGAGTCCTCTGAATCCTGTCAGAGCAGCACTAATGAGGACTTATGTTGTTGCTTTGGTAGAAATTCAGGGCAATCCATTTTAAAGACAAACAACTACCAGCAAACTTTATACGTATTCAAGTACATGCAACCTGCTAACAGTCCAATCTGATGCATGCCCGTTGTATATAAAAAGAACTTATTAAGATTCTCAGAGCTTTCATTTTCTGTATTTCTCACTTTCAACAATTTTATCCCTCTGCTTTATTTATCCAGGGCTATCTGTCGGAAGGTTTGGTAACTAAATGGTATTGCTCCCCACGTCTGCTGCTGTCACCCAACAATTATACCAAGGCCATAGACATGTGGGCTGCGGGCTGCATACTGGTTGAGATGCTCACTGGACGCATGCTATTTGCAGGTATGTCTACTGTTTTTAATGCGTTCACCGTTCAAGTACGGTCATTTTCAACTTTATTACGAATATATCACCCCAAACTGCAGATAACTGCCCCTCCCTGAGCCTGGCTTTGCCTGAGGTTTCTTCCTCTTAAAAGGGAGTTTTTCCTTCCCACTGTCACCAAAGTGCTTGCTCATCTGATTGTTGTTTGGGGGGGGGGGGGGGGGGGGGGGGGGTTGGTTTTGGTTTTTGCATTTACTCTAAAATATAAAGCACCTTGAGACAACTGTTGTTGTCATTGAACTGAACTGAACTGAACATAATTATAATAATTGCATCACACTAGTGACGCCATCCAGTTAGAGCAAAGAGAGTTTTTTTTCTTTTCCTTTGACAGTGTCCTCCACCAAAGACACTTTGCTCTCTTTCTGCACACTACTTCTTTGCCTGACTAGAATGACAATGATGATAGAGAAATTCTCACTCTCCAGAGTCGATGTAGTTCTTCCTCACAGGCTGGTTTGACCTCCATCAGCCCTCTACACCACAGGGCTGGCATCATAAACACATAGGTGTTCTTTGTTCCCTAGTGTTCCGGCATTTTTTAATTTCACACATCAGATGTTAGAGGTGTTTTCCTTGGCTTTTACTTAACCCGCAGACTAGAGTGGAAACAGCATATATTTGTTTACCAGAGAGGAGACCGCATTCTCCCTTCCAAACAAACTACCACCGCTTGCATATTTCTTGCAGCTACGACTCTGTTGATATAGCTCCACCTGCTGGTGTCCATTGGCTTTATGAAACATTTAAAGGGAACTTCACCATGTGTCAGATGAGCTGAAAATGCTGCTTTGTTGCTCTGTGTTAGAAGAAGACTTGCATGAAACAGAAGCATGCTACACTTCTGATTACTCCGCATTCAGTGACTTCAAAACATGAATTTTCCCTCCAGCTGTCAGAGGTAAAATGCTCTTTGTGAACTATAACTGAGTGGAAACTTATGACAACTGATTCCTCCCAGTTGATGCAGGCACAGCAACAAGCTAGGGTAGTTAGAGTAGATGTCTGCCAGTGTA
Source organism: Neolamprologus brichardi (assembly GCF_056152115.1). Lineage (NCBI taxonomy): Eukaryota > Metazoa > Chordata > Actinopteri > Cichliformes > Cichlidae > Neolamprologus > Neolamprologus brichardi. Next base: position 24,063,366 of record NC_142115.1, read on the forward strand.
AATGGGTTGCAGGATGTTTATTTCTTAATGTGAGAGTGGCCAAAAGAACAGTGTGCCCAAAGTTTCAAGTTTACTGATTCCACAGGGTGTGGTGTGAAATTTGAATGCTTTAGTAGTAATTTCCACCTAGCTGTTAACTTACTGTGTCTTTAAATTGACATCTTCCATCTCCCAGATATTCATGCTTGACTCTTAAAGTTGACGTTTCCCCCCAGCTTATGTAACTGATCCTCTGTCTCTTCTGAACTTGCTTCTGATTGGTTGTGTCTTGCTCCCAGGAGCTCATGAGCTGGAGCAGATGCAGCTGATTCTCAACACAGTGCCGGTGCTGAGAGAGGAGGACAGGCAGGATCTGCTACAGGTCAAACATCAGAGGCTGCTGCAAGTCATATTAGCATTATAATGTCTGACTGATTATTAAGCCTGACATTCATTTTCCCAGCTTTGGAGAGCAATTTATTTTATTTATTTTTTTAAAAATAAATATTGATTATGTCAAGAACTGCACATATTATAATATCTGAAATAATCATGCACTCCCCCCTGTTTTTGTTATGAATGTAGACTAAAGACTATGTCGCTTCACCTCTGTGAACTTGCATTTTGAATTTAATAAATCTAACAAAAAAAGACACATGATAAACAAAATATATGTATCATTCACCTGACCATTTTATTGCTTTTACTTTTTCCCCAAATTTTCTTTAAATAGTGAGATATTATCATTTTTATTAATCATGTTATTAAAGTCTGATGTTGTGAAAGGCTTAATTTTGTACAAGGTTAAATGTGTCTTTTTTTTCAGCGTGGAATGCCTTAAATGTAAACAAAATAAATAAATAAAATAATGAAATATAAGTAATATTTTAACCATGCATTTCTAGGTGATGCCTTCATATGTCAGTCATGAATGGAAGGTGAAGAAACCCTTTTCTGAACTTCTGCCTGAAGTGGATCCTCAGGGTGAGTGATGGGGACTGAGTGATGGGGAGAAGAGGAAGGTCAAGGACTTTAAAGTATGAAGGGAACAAATAATGGAAGTGCTAGAAGGGAGAAAAAAAGATATAGAAAACCACAGCTCTTCTGACCTGTGACAGATGAAGTGATGCTGGAGTCGTGTGAAGATGTTTGGAGGTCTATATAATTTAGGCTTTACTCCCACACCTTCTTTTCCCCTCCCAGCTGTGGACTTCCTTGAGCGTATCTTGACCTTTAACCCCATGGATCGCCTGACAGCTGAAGCGGCGTTGACTCACCCCTTCCTTCAGCAGTACTCTTGTCCAGAGGACGAGCCCACTTCATCACATCCCTTCCGCATTGAGGATGAGCTGGAGGACAGCCTCATCACCGAGCAGAGTCTCAGCAACAGCAATAGTCAGGCCTCCAGCATCCAGTGGGACAGGTGTGTGGATTTTTTTTAATCACCAGTGGGGAAAATTGGATCTTGTTTTCCTTGTCATTCTTAGTATGTTTTAATAATAAAAATACTACTAAAAATGATCTGTTGATCATTTTCTCATCAAATCAACTACCAATCTCAGCTGTTCATTCATGTATTTTCAGATTACAACTTAAATGTATGTGTTTGAGCACAAATTATTTACTCCTGACTTGTAATTTCTGCCTTTCTGCAGGTACGAAAACAGTTTATCAACAGTTATGTGCTGGCAACAATCAGGTGGGAGGTGTCGCTGCGTGCCCCCTTGTCACATTACCTCTGACCTGGGAGACACTACAGAGGAAGAGGAGGTGCAGAGAGACCCCCGGGCCAGTTCCAGCTCACTTGTAGAGGAGGCTCAGGTTGGTGATTCCTCCCTTTTCTAGATACTAGGAGACTGCTGTACTGGCACTACTAGTACTGTAATGTCTTTGTTATGCAAAGACATATCTGACGATGTTGGATGTTGGTCAATAATTGTTCTACATTTTAAAGCAGGGATACTGCAAGTGTCAGCAGTTCTTGTAACCCTGTTGGCTCTTGTCACAGTGAGATGACCATATTGTCTCAGTTCCTATAATTCCCCCCTCCTCTTGCTTCCTCTCACTGGCTTCCACAGAGATTCAGAATTCATTTAAAATGTTATTAATTACATATAAAGCCCTACATGGCCAGGCTTCTGAGTATATTTCAGACCTGCTGATAACTTATTCTGGCAACTTTTGACTGTGTCACACTTGACCATGCTTTTGTCGTTCGCCTGTCTCTAGTATTTATTCTGTCATGAGCTTAAGTTTCATTGAACACATGGGATGTGAGTCAACACAACTAGAATTAATTGCTTATTGAAATGAATTACTTTTCCCTCACCAACTGTCTCATATAGGTTGATCCACGCAAATATTCCCACAGCAGCTCAGCGGAGCGCTTCCTGGAAAACTCTCACTCCTCTCTGGAACGTGCCTGCGGTTTGGGATACGGGGAGGTTGACTGTGGCCGCTCCTGTGATTACAAAGTGGGCTCTCCTTCATATCTGGATAAAATTGCCTGGCGAGAGGGAAAACCTCAACACTACTCAGAGCCTAAGCTCATCCTTGATCTGTCACACTGGAAGCGTAACATTAACAGCCTCCTTGTGCCTCCTGAGCCTATTGGTGGCAGCATGGAGGACCTGGGAGAGATGAAGGAGGAGGAGGCAGAGAAGGAAGAGGAAGACAAGGAGACGGGGGATTTGTTCCAGGAAATCTCTCGCTGGGTTGAGAGCACCCAGTCTCGTCTGCACTCACCCAGTCCCAGTCCTTCTTTGGAGCAGCAGTCACCTTCCTGCTACACTTCCTCGCCACCTCTCCCACTGTCCCCTACTGACCTCCCAACTCCAGTCTTCCGCTACACGGAGGTTGTGCGGCAACCATCAGAGTACGATGAAGGCAGACTAAGCCCATTTCGCCCTATCATGTCTTCCTCTAATGCCCTCCCATTACTTCTTCCTTCATCTCCCACCTCCCTACATCCTCCTCAGTCATATCAAACGATGTCTTCCCCCACCACCACCACACAATTTTTCCAGCCCACAGAATCTCAGCCGCTTTCTTCCACTTCTTCCCTTTCTCAGCCAGTAAACGCTGACTCCCTGGAGTCTCTTCCTGTCAAACAAAAAGAGCGTCTGTTTGACCTAGATGTGTTTATATCCCGAGCACTGAAACTGTGCAGGCAGAGAAAGGAGAAAGCAAGCGGGAAGAAAGCGAAAGAAGGAGGACGGATGGAAGAAAGCAAACAGCCAAACATTAACCGAAAAGTACCCGGCTTCCCAGAGCACAGGACTCCATCACCACAGACGCCACAGACTCCCAACTCTTGATGTTGAATTTCAACTGCAGGTACACCACAGCATCATACCGGGTAGCACTCCCAAATGCTCATAGTGCTTTACATTGTGAGCGGTGCCCGTGGCTTAATATGCTGCTTAAACATTAGACCATAGTGTTAGCAGCTTTTGTCTTTTTTGGTACTATTGCAATGACGCACTATATGTTGTGATAAAACAACCCCCTGACTTAAGCAAGCAATCTTCCAGCTTCGTCGTGAGATGTTCTCAGGCAGTTAGAGGTCAGAAATGTGGACCACATTTGCCAATGCAAGCAGCAAAGATTTGATTTACATGAGCATATTTTAAAGCAATCAGGTGACATTCCTTATTAACTGAGGTTTGCTCTGATCGATCAGACAACAATTTCATTTTGTGCCACAAACATTTGCAAATGACAAAAGAAGGAACAGTCAGCTGCTGGCATCACCTCCCCACGCTATTAATAACTGATAGCTTAAGCCTGTTTTAGGCTTGCTTTCAATTTGTTTTTCTTACAAGATTCTGTACTTATTCTCTACTTCTTACTGTTTGTAATCCTTTTCGGAACAAAAATTCAAGTGGTCTTCCAGCGGTGAGTTTCACCAGCTAATAATAGTGACACAGAAGGTGTTTTTCCGGTGTGTCTCTGAATGTATTTATTGGAAAAATAATCCATCATATTATGCTACACGATGACCCATAAGGAGTTTAACACTCTAACAGCAACTTCTTTTTGTCACTGCTCCAAACGGCCTGTCAACTTGTAAAAAATACAGTCAGATTTAATTACATACTATATTTCTCAATGACTAGTATTTTTGTGTTTGTATTATTCTTGTGCTTTTTGTTCATTGCTACGACCCATGTTCATGTTATTTGGAGTGAATTGTGTTCTTGTTGAATGTGGAATGCTCTGTGGTAGTAATTTTTGACTATCAGACAGCTATGGTTTCTTGTTTGCTTGATGCACCAAGCAAGGTCTGTTTTACACTGAACATATACTATCCTCTCGTTCCAAGACAGCCACACAGAAAGCTTTCATGCAAACAACGGTATACTATATTTTGAAGTATATGGATACTTCACAACCTTTGCAGGAAATTATTTGTACTCAAAACTTTTTAGTGGTTTGCAGCAGCCAGATTAATACATGAAACTCAAATAAAAAGAATTAAAAAAATAGACCCTCTAAATAGCAGGTGAACATTAAGCAGTAGGTGAAGGCTGCTGGCTTGTGCCTCAAGAGCTTCTCACATTCTCTTGAACTGTGGAGCTAAAACTGGATTTACAAAACTCTTCAACGCTAGTGCCAAAAAGTAACCCGGTTAATTTAACATTCCCTGTATTCTGTGGCCTCAATCCCTCCATCTCAAATGTCACTGTTTGAAATGTGATATTCTGCTGTTAACTGATCAAAGAATGTACGAGTCGAGTTGAAATGCTGAAATACACTATATGGATAGAAGTACTGGGGCACCTATATATTACCCCTACAGGAGCTGGAATTGAAACCAATTCCATGAAGCTCCCAGTGCACAGTTTTTGTCCTGATGGGAATGCCAGAGGAGGTTTTGATCACTGCAGTTATTGAGTCAGCAGTGCAAAAAATAACCCTTAAAGTTGATAATGGAAGATAAAATACATTTCAAAAAGTGACAAAATCCATCCACAGACACACATAAATACAAACTGGCATTGCAACAGTGGCATTCTTACTGTGTAACTGTGTGTTTAGCATCCTATTACTTCCTTCACATATGTTTGTACAGGTAGACTACATAGATGCTTGATTTTATATACCACAGGACTGAAAACACCTGAATTCAAAGATTAAAGGGTGCGGCCTGTCACTTTTGTCCATATAGTGTACGTAAAACATACTGCCAGCAACACAACAGAATAAGAATGTTTTATTCCTTTCGTGTTATCAAATAATAAGTTGAATCCTTCCTTAAAATCCATACAAGCCACACACAGGTCGAAGTTGTCTCGAGTCTTAGCTGTTAACTGTGCAGATGTAAGTTGTTCTAAAACTGTTGACTCTCATGCTGTCTGCACCTGTAACGCATGCTGTAGTCTACATACAGATGCTGTAGGCACATTTTCACTTGCACAACTTAGTATGACTTCCAAAGAATTGAGCCATACATGAGATTTGCCATAAGTACAACCTACGAGACAGCAAAGCCGAGTTGGTTCTTTTAAACATCACAATGAAGCACAGGTAGTGTCACTAGCACATACAGAAATACAGGAGTTCAGCCTATTTTTTGCCAGTAAACTGCGGTCCACCTAATCAAAAGGAATTTTGCTTTAAGTCAAACACAAAGGATCATATTTTGCATTAGCAAATTTCTTCTGAGCTGCAGGTAGAGCAAAGCCAGCAATAACGTCACTGAAAAGTATCTGTAACACATGTCGGTACTGAGCCGAAGTTAATTATTTTAAGTGTTTAAAGCAATGTAGAAAATGTGCCTCGGTACACCTCAATACTTCCAGCTTGCTGAATGTAACGTGTCCCTTTCCTTCTGCATGGCTCTTCAAAAAGCTCAAAGGTTCTTGTTTTTATCATGTGTCACTTTGTGATAAGAGTCATGTTTCTGTGGGCACCTATTTATGTTGTATCCATGCTTCAAGGAGGCCTCAGCTTTTCATTTGGGAGAATCTGTGACATTTTTAATTCTCTCTATATTGATAGTATCTCTTTTGGAGTTTCTGTTCTTGCTGGAAAATGAATAAAACAGTACTAAAACAATTTTTTGATGTCATAATTGACTGCACTGGTGTAATAATGTAATGGTGGGGAAACTCAGGCAGCAACGATCCCTAGCAGGAAACACAACTCCAATCCTTACTCTGTCAAGCACAGATGGGAGTCTCAGCCCAAAATCCACAGAATCCAAATGATCTGCCAGCTTTCACAGGAAGCCCCCACAGTTTCTATGTCCACATGTTAGAGTTGTTTTGGCAACATGAGGGGGAAATGTTATGACTAATCAGAATACAGAATATATATTTCGTTACTCAGTTTATGATAATGCACTTGGGGGGGAGGGTTGAAAAAACTGTTAGAAAATTGACTTGTTTCGCTAAATTTGTATTTTAAATTGCATTTAAAATGTAAATGCATTCTCTTTTATAAAATAGTGTGTTAAAAAAAACATCAGCATACATATTGACTGAAAGACACTGTCAGTTTTTATGTACAATCTACATTTAGCATTCATTAAATCATGCCAATAAATATACATTCCATTTTTGTTGCTTTCAGATAAATATATAAATATGCCTTTCGTGATCTTTTTGCATTCTTCTGTTAAGACCTCTAGCAATATCCTAACATCTGTTGTCAATATTATTGTAGGATAGTTTAGGGGAGCAATGAGTGTTTACTCAGAGCATAGGCCCTATTAAACTCAGTTCATCATTATCTACGAGTTTCTGTGTAGCCTTCAAATAAATATATGGTAGATACGTCCTTATTCACAAAGGGTGACCACAGTTGGTAGCTCCGCATGTCTGATTTGGCAGATTCTTTACCCTGGATGCACTTCCTGACACATCCCAATAGAGATGTCTTCTCCTGAGACTGAACAGGGATGTTTTGCTTCTTAGATAAATATGTAAATCACACACGAACAACATAGCCACAAACAAATTTTCTACTCAATACAGTACCACAGCTTAGGATAAACTAGTAATATGACATAACACGCGCAAAATAACATGCGCGGGTTGGAGTATTTACGGTAATCGAGAGGGGAAACCCCAGCATCTGATTGGTCGAGCGGCCGGGTTCTTCTACAGCGTGTCCTCTCCTCGCGACTCAATCTGGTGTATGTGTGCTGGCAGGCAGGCTAATCCCAGGGTCAGTCCACAGAAGTTAGGCACAGCGTTGTGCCTAACAGACATTGAACGGCAGTATTATATTACTCAAGAGCAGGTAAGCGAAGTCGTTGTTCTCTAAATTGTAGAAAGTGTGTGTCATTTGAGAACTTCCTGCTTACTGAGCCAAGAGAGATGGCAAGAAGCAGTGCTGTGATGAGTAATTGACTGCATTTAGCTAAGTCATCCGAATAAAAAGTGCCTAGTGTCAGTGTGCTTAATCAGTTTAGCAGCTTCAGACATTAAGACTTAGGTGACAGAGGTGTTCAAATTCGACACCCTCTGCTTTATTTTAACTTAAAGCTAGCAAAAGGTTAGCTTGTAGCTGCTGTGGTTGTGAGGCTAATGGCTTGCAGTTGTGGTGGTGTTTTTGAAAGATCTCCAACAAGGTCACATTTGGCATTTGCCCCCAACTATCTTCTCATTCCTTTGAGTGTTGCAGGTTCTGCTAATATTTAACCTCCACAGGTGGGTTTTTTTACGTTCAGTGATCAGACACACTGACAGGGTGAGTGAGAAAGACTGAGAACAATAACCTGTTAGTAAGGCCACACCTAACAGCTGTGTTAAGTCTGTCTGGTCAGTTGAGGAAACTAATAACCTAAAGTATCATCTGTCTTCAAACCACTTTACCCTGATCATGTGAGACCATAAAAAGGTTTACACTTAAAATCATGCATGTGGGTGAGATTCGGAGCTTGAAAAAAGGTGCCCAGTGTGCACAAGAGGGTGGATTGAATGCATGCTATTACATTATGACTGGTTTAATTACCACAATTGTTGTTTGCACCAGTTATTATTTCAGAACCAATAAGAAAAGATTTATTAGCAGTTTAAATTGTACTGCCTTATTTGTCTCACCTGTTTACAAAGAAATTAAATTACCAGTTCTCCACAGGAAGACAGGTGGCAAGTGAGATGCCTGATTTTGAATGGCATTTAATTAAACGTATCTAAGTTATGGTTTCTAAACTTACAGAGCATCTGTATCTAGCTGCAGTACTGGTGAGCTCATGCTGTACATTTTCTGATCTCAGCACAATTTTGCTGTCATTTTGATTCCCACTTAGAGCAGTCCAGGTGCATAATTATAGGCAGGTTTCTTGTCTCCATTCATACTCTGTTTGCAGACAATTACTCCTACAAAAAGTCCCAAGCACTTTCTGGCTGTAATAGTGTGCGTTCATGCTCTGTGTTACAATAATGATGCGAAGCTGGCACATGTACAAAGATTACCTTGTTTGCTACAAATGGAAAAATAATTTGGCATCTACACCACATCAAACATTATCCTTCCCATTAGCCGGGGCCTTTTTTTTTTTGCTTCTGAAAGAGGTCGCAAACCTAACCTGTGGACAAGAAAAGATCTTTGTACAGTTTGAGTCATAAAGACTGTCATTTCACAGACGCTGCATCGAGACAGCTTCCTCTTTGATATCAAATCAACAGATCATTAAAATGTCTGCTGGTTGTGTTTGAAATGTAGTCTGGTATGACTTTGTTAAAAGAGCTAGGATCTCAAATTCCTTCACCCTAAATGTAGGTATGAGCTGTGCAGGGCAAGTGTTCACTGTACAGAATGTATTAATACCTTTATCCAGTATATTCCTGTCTTGGAAGTGTTGAAATTGCATTTTCTAAAGTGCTAATCATGGGCTTGGTCAAGATGGTCTTTCATAGGGAAGTGCTCAGCTGCTGAAATCTTACAAAAATGTTACTTTCAATTTTATGCAAAAGGACAAATGCTAGATTAAGGTGTTTGCAGCATGTGGCATTGCGCTGAAAGGAACTGATTGATAGAGCTGTGTGAAGTGAAATGCTCTATCAGCATGACTCAGCATTTTTTGAGGGGAGCCCCAGCACATCAAAAGTACCAAACAAGCAACTAGAGGCTGTTGCTGCGCGTTATGATTTTCTAAACAAGCCGGAAATCAAGAGGAACTACAAATGGAAAAATAATTTGGTATCTACACCACATCAAACATTATCCTTTCCATTAGCCGGGGCCTTTTTTTTGCTTCTGAAAGAGGTCGCAAACCTAACCTGTGGACAAGAAAAGATCTTTGTACAGTTTGAGTCATAAAGACTGACATTTCACAGACGCTGCGTCGAGACAGCTTCCTCTTTGATATTAAATCAACAGATCATTAAAATGTCTGCTGGTTGTTGGAGCTGCTTATACAGTCTGCCGCTTTAATGCTGCTTTCTAAGCAGCATCTCGTCCAGCTGGCTCCACTTGTTGTTTCCTTCATCCAGACATTATGGTCAAATAGAGGGATACATAATTCAGTGTGAAGTGCTTGAATTTCTTGATCAGGAAAGGATAGGCTAATTTGCTTTTCAGTTGTTTTCTTGTTTTGATATAGCTGCTCATCAGCATAGCATGATATTGTATTTTTAATATTTGTTTAGCTTAATACAACTTCATTTTGTGTTGGTCATTTTTGTGTGGCCCTTCCTTTCCTTGTTCATCCACATTTAAATGTGGATGAACAAGGAAAGGAAGGGGGCAGGATTATACTGACCGCACACATGAGTGCCTTTTGTCACATTAACTGACACCAACTTTGTTTTTTTGCCAGCTGAGCTCAGCTGCATGTTGTTCCAGGCCAAGAAATGAATACAAATTCTATTTCAAGCCTCACTGGGATTAAATTGCAATGGAAAAATACACTTTGTCGATTCTTATTCCTAATAATCGGCTGTGGTTTCCTTGTGTGTCTTGCATTTCAGTTTAGTATGTTTTTTGCAGAAATGCAAGTCGTGGCTGCTTATTTAAAAGGAACTGATATAGAAACTGCAATGTTGTCAAATTGCATTTCCTGTGACATTAAGGAAGGCTAACAGGAATTTTGCTAGATACAAAAAATTTGTAAGATGTGGTTTATATCTCTTTTAACATCTTCACAAAATTTAAAGAAGTCCAATCACTTTCTTTCCAAGTTCTTTACTGTTTTGTTTTGTTTTTGTCTGCTTTAGTCTAAAAGTAGTGAAAATCTTTGCATTCCTTCTTGTTTGCAGTCCACATGCCAGCTCATTTCTGCAGTTATTAGTTGGAGTCTTGCTTTCTGTCATGTGATCCCTGTTGTTTGCCTGTCTTTCCCATCGCTCCATTGCTGGATGATGCCATAGCGATTTATCTTGTTCTGTGTCTTCATGCAGAGCTCATCACGAAAGGGATTATGACAATCTGTCAAAGCTTTGTTTCTTAGAGCGCACACTAAATCACTTCAGGCCACATCCAGATTAATGTTGCCCACTGCTTCCAGCATTTGTAATCCTCAAGTGCTGTCCATGCACACAAAGAGGATTCATTGGCTACTGTGAATAGGTGTGTGTGTCTGTAAGCTGACAGCACTGACTGCGGTTAGCTTTAAGATGTGATAATCTGATACTGTCATATTAAAAGGCTTTGGTAACAGTGCACTGCACGGTTTGACTGTCAGAAACAAGAATAATTAATATTAAGTCTTTGACTCTAACCTGCCAAAAAGCCCAAATGGTAAAGCACCATGTAGACAGTTAAGACTTAACAACTTAAAATCTGAAATGTGTCACCATGGTGATGTAATCACTGTGCTGCACATCAATACTTTTGTCAGTAAAGCTATAATCCTTTCTACAGCCAGGTTGTGCAAATCATTTGCACATGTTCAGTATTTTTTCATCTTTCCCTGTCTTGTCTCCCTCAGAAACCAGTGGATCTTCTAGAAAGCACCAGTGGACCCACACCAGTGACTGTCTACCATGTTGTCCAGATTAAGGACAACCTGGTCTCTGAGGCCATGCATCTCTCTTTGCAGATGGGTCCACACCAAAGAAAAGGGCAAGCCCCTCATGCTCAGCCCTCGCACCAACAAAGTAGGTGGACCTACCTTGTGTTGGGGTTTTAAGACACGGTGACGACAGCCCGTTTTTGTCTTGATCAATGTTAATTATGTCATTATGTGAAGGATTATTTTTTTCTGTGTGCCTGGACAGAAAATAACTATAATGAATTGTTGAAATGTTATTGTTTGGTTACAGTGTCCAGAAGTGGGTAGAAATTTACTGCAAGATGTCATAACAGTGGTTATAATGTAAGCTTTTAAATTTTAGGCCTGCATATTTTCCACACGTTTAAATGCCATACTCGATCCCACTGCAGATGCCAATATCTGTTTATATCTCAGACAAAGAATAGTGGGGAGCTAAGCTTGTTTGCAGTGTGACTGATATAAACTGGCATAACCATTTTTAGTAGTCTGCAACCAAAATACAAAAGTTGTAAAAGAAGTTTATGCTTCAGTTATTTGTATTCCCATATCTGTAGCTATTGACTATTTATGATGAATGGTGCCTGTCTGTCAATGCGTTTCCAGCACATTGTTATTTGGCTGCTTTCTGAATTTTTCTTTAAGGTATTTGTGAAGTTTCGCTGTCGGTTTTAAAATGCTCACAGCAGGGTATCTAGCAGTGCGCATACAAGTGAGACAATTAAAGTGTTGTGTATTTGCTCAATTGAAATGATGCTGTGAAGCATTTGGCTTGTAGGGTTTGATTTTTCAGGAGGTTTGCCAACTACTGAGAGTTACAAATGATATTTGTAACATGAACATTTTGCTGCTTGAGGTGATTTGACCTTTTGCTAAACTTAGCCCATACCAGATAAATATAGAAATTCCAACCTACATGCAAACTGGACACAGACCAGCTGACCAGTGGTCCCACAAACTGGAATTTCAACTGTTTTTTTCAGCCAGTTTTTGATCTCCTGCATAGCTCCATACTTGATTTAATAATGGTTTGTAAAAGCAAGCTTGCAATGAAGACTGTATATAGAAAAACACTGATATAAAAGGCCTATAGAGCTGCTTTCAGGTCTGTCAGCACTCCCCTCCTCCCTGACTACCTCACAATACAACTAGCAACCATACCAACCAAGCACTGCCAGACATTATATGGCATGCTGTAATCTAAAGTTAACGGCATGGGCAAAATGACTGTAATTAGCACCCATTAAAAATCCTGAGTGGGAGTCCGAGAGTTTGCAGGCATCCAGGAAAAGGACACCCACATACATAACTGAGATAATAAGTAAACAGCATTATAGAAAACTTTACAATTTTTATTTTAAGGTCAACTTGAAATTCTTCTTGTATTAAAAGTCTCAGTTTCTAAACGAGAACATGCCAGCTAGTTCTAGATTACAAATATAAGAGCAGTACTTGATGTGACTTGCATCAGCAGTGTACTGTAGCAGTAAAGGTCACTGTGTTTGAAATGTAGTCTGGTATGACTTTGTTAAAAGGGCTAGGATCTCAAATTCCTTCACCCTAAATGTAGATATGAGCTGTGCAGGGCAAGTGTTCACTGTACAGAATGTATTAATACCTTTATCCAGTATATTCCTGTCTTGGAAGTGTTGAAATTGCATTTTCTAAAGTGCTAATCATGGGGTTGCTCAAGATGGTCTTTCATAGGGAAGTGCTCAGCTGCTGAAATCTTATAAAAATGTTACTTTCAATTTTATGCAAAAGGACAAATGCTAGATTAAGGTGTTTGCAGCATGTGGCATTGCGCTGAAAGGAACTGATTGGTAGAGCTGTGTGAAGTGAAATGCTCTATCAGCATGACTCAGCATTTTTCGAGGGGAGCCCCAGCATTCATCATTCTGACAAAATAATCAGCCCCCTTCTGCAGCCCCAGGCATGGCGGCCTCTTTGTTACGCCCATATTTCAGTCAGATAGGAGCTTATAAATGCATGCACACATGCTCTTGTACACTGCAGGGACATGCAAACAGATTGCATCCACCTCTCACCTCCCCCATCCTCTCATTTAAAAATTGGGGTGTTTCAGCCCACAGTGGTCTTCATTGGTTTCTTTGAGGCTACTCCTCCTCCACTACTACCCCCACTCTCCGTCCGTCTTTGTCCTGCTGCAAAATTGCTTTCGTTTTGTTTTTTTTCATTCCCTCAGCCTGAATTTATTTCTGTAAACGCTGAATAGGTAAACTCAATTAAAGGTCCCATAATGAGGCAGTGCACTGTCTAAACAAACTACATTACAGTACATGAACAGTTAGTCCAGAAACTGCTATATTTTATAAAGAACAGGACAAAAATGTGGTATGCCTTAGCCATGAGTAGGGGGATGGTTGACATAAACAAAGGCCTGCCCCCAACTACAGGTCGCAGGAGGAGTCCTGTTTTTTATGGTTTGCCAGTAAATTTCACAAAAACAGTCCTGTTAAGAAATGGCTACAGCAGACTTTGATGTCAGACGGTTACAGGAGGTGTTGCATTAGTACTTTTGGCGTCCCAAGTAGAGGTTGACATAATAGATGCAATATACAGTAGTGTGCAAAAATCTTGATTAGCCCATTATTTCTTAATATTTTGCTAGAAAAATGGGAACTATTGAAGCATGTGCATATTTACATAAACATGTCTTTTAAACACAAGGCCACCTTTTATTCTATAATACAGGCTGAACTCTCAGACAAGTTTTCTTTCAATTTCTTTAAGTAGTCTGAAGAATAAAAACAACCCTGACCACACACATTAAAAATACCCCTCATATTATTCATGAGAGTGCAGGCAGGGTGGAGGCAAGTGTCAGAGGTGATTTGTGACAGAAGGATAGCAGTAAGAGTGAAAAAGATGGTGGCGAGACCTGTTGTGTGTGGTTTGGAGACGGTGGCAGTCAGGAAAAGAAAGGCAGAGCTGAAGAAACTAAAATGTCATGTTTTTGTGTTCCTCCACAGGGTATGGCCTTTTCCCTTCAGGAGCGTCAGATTTTGGGGATACATGGTCTGCTGCCTCCCAAAGTGGAGACTCAGGAAATTCAGGCCCTGCGCTTTCAGAAAAATCTCAAAAAGCTGCACGATCCCCTGGAGAAGTAAGGATGCATTTTTCTTGTTGTACTGGAAAGCGTAAACATGTTTTTAAATAAAAAAAAACGAGCATTTGTCTTCCTGTACACAGCTTAACTTTTCTTTTTCCATACAGGTACATCTACCTGATGGGCATCCAGGAAAGGAATGAGAAGCTTTTCTATAGGGTATTGATGGAAGACATAGAGGAGCTGATGCCGATTGTTTACACTCCCACTGTAGGGCTTGCCTGTACGCAGTATGGACATATCTTTAGAAGACCAAAGTAAGGCCTTAGCAGATAATTTGAGTTTTTAATGTAGGTTTTGTTGCTCCAGTCCTACACAGCCAGATTTTTTGTCGCTGGGGGAAAATCTTCCAGAGGTGTGCAGAAAAGCTTGATATGGAAGAGAAGAGAGATTGCTACATGTCTTGACACAACATATTGACAGCCAGTTCTGAAGGCTATATCCTAACAAGGACGACAAATACTGTGTTCATGTCTGAGATTGTCAGCATCTACGTGTCTATCCAAATATGGCTAACACAGCTCTTATCATCAGTCTAAAGGAGCAGGAATGTTATGTATGCAAGATCCTATTGATTCTTCTAAAATTAGGACAGAGGCTCCTTTCAGGCGAGACTTTTGAGACCTTACTGAGTGAAGGGAGACCTGCTTTAGTCAGGAAAAGCTCTTACGTGTTTTATTTTTGACGGCAGGCGTATTGAATCTTATGCACATAAGGAATAGCATAAATTTGCGTCACCTTACTAATGTTAAAAAGTGGTTTTATGCTTAAGATGCATTTTCTTTTTCTGCTTAGTTAAAGTTGTGATTTTATCACAATTGCTGCAATAGCTAAACTGTCATCCTGTTTATCTCTCTAGAGGCCTGTTTATCTCCATTCTGGACAGAGGACATATCCGCTCCATCCTTGACAACTGGCCAGACACTAATGTTGCAGTAAGTCTCAAAATCCTCACTATAGTAAAACCTTTTCAGATATTACATTGTCATATGTCATTGTCATAAAGATATGACAGTTGCTTATAAATATGTCAGATTTTAATCTTCAGTTTTCCAACTAATGTGCTTCCTCCATCTCTTCTTTGTGTAGGTAGTAGTAGTAACTGATGGAGAGCGTATCTTGGGATTAGGGGACCTGGGTGTTTATGGAATGGGAATACCTGTTGGGAAACTTTGCCTGTACACTGCCTGTGCTGGCATCAGACCTGAGAAATGTCTCCCTGTGGTGATCGATGTTGGGACGGATAACAAGGTAGGAAGGCTAGGTGTTGGTTTTTTGTTTTGTTTTTTTCTTTCTGTTTATTGCATGTGTGAGAGAAGAGAAATATAATAACTGTGTTTACTTTGGCTTCTCATGGTTGCCCTTGTCCTCCCGTTAGACTCTCCTTAAGGATCCGCTTTACATGGGGCTGTACCAGAAGCGAGACCGCTCCCAAGCATATGATGATCTCATTGATGAGTTCATGGAAGCTGTCGTGGACAAATACGGGCAGGACACGCTGATCCAGTTTGAAGACTTTGGGAACCACAATGCATTCCGCTTCCTTAGAAAGTACAGGGAGAAGTACTGCACCTTCAACGATGACATCCAAGGTTCACACATAACCCCTGACACAGCACAACACTTTGAGACTACTGTAGTTAAATATGTGCAGATAACGTCTACCTTGTTGTATGACTCAGTCGTCTTAATTCACATTCAGGTTACACCACACAAAGTGCTTAACTTACAGTTTTATGTTTATGTATTTTTCCAGCTGATTCAAA
Source organism: Neolamprologus brichardi (assembly GCF_056152115.1). NCBI lineage: Eukaryota > Metazoa > Chordata > Actinopteri > Cichliformes > Cichlidae > Neolamprologus > Neolamprologus brichardi. The sequence goes on from NC_142115.1 coordinate 24,079,186, forward strand.
GGCTCAACGTTTAGCAGTATTTACAGATCGGAGTATTTCCTAAGAACAGTTCTATAAGATTTGCAAGTTTAGGCCCATCCATACAAATGACTTACGGCCTTAACTGTTAAGTTACTGGAGCTGTTTCTAAAAGGATCGCTGCTTTATTAGAGTCCACCTGAAACTAAATGTAAATTTTTATTGTTGGATTAAATTACTGTGGAGCATTTCAGAAATCATCTGTTGTGAGTGATGCTGAAATAAGATGCATTCATGAGCTGTTTTGTTTGAAAATCTTTCTGATTTTAGACAAGTTATCATGAGTGTTTGGATGTCTTTGAGGCAGAGACTCAATTGTTTACTCTTCTGTTTGTCTACATGTTTCCAGGCACTGCGTCTGTAGCTCTTGCCGGTCTGTTAGCAGCTCAGAGAGCAGTTGGCAAACCCATCACTGAACACCGGGTGCTGTTCCTGGGAGCAGGAGAGGTAAGCTGATATTCATCCTTTTAATCAATTGACCTTCTCAAGGTTTTCTTTGTTTTTTTTTGTTCTCTTGACTTTGCTATATGAAAGTCACGTATTTGAAAATGGCAAAAAAGGCACAATTGGAAGAAGCGTACTGTTCCCGACTGACCACAAACAGAACAAAAAACCTGAGGAGTTGCTCCATTGTCTATTTAGAGAATAATCGTTCATGTTTCTTTGTGTAAAATTTTTTGTGTTTTTATTTTATTGTTTATTCATTCTTTTATTTATTATTTGGTAGGCTGCCCTTGGAATTGCCAATCTGATTGTGATGGCCATGATGGAGATGGGAATGACCCAAGCTGAGGCCAGGAAGAAAATCTGGATGTATGATAAAGATGGCTTACTTGTAAAGGTAAGTGTGTGACACAGGAATTTATAATAAGAAAATGATACAATTTTGTCTACTTTCCTGGCTGGTCCACGGTCTAAACAGTCAACGGCATTTTCACTGAACAAGTGTTGATTAGTAATTGTGTCTAATATGTCACATGTGACTCCAGGGCAGACAGCAGGAAATGGACTCTAACCAGGAAGCATTTATCCATGAGAGTCCAGGGGATGTACAGAGCTTCCTAGATGCTGTCAATGCCATCAAACCTACAGCTATCATTGGTGTGTACCTTTTTTTTTTCTTTTTCTTTTTTTTTTTTTTGTAATTATGTAATTGTAGCCTTGTAGCACTGCTTGCCAACCAGAAAGAATTATACAAATATCTATTTTATTAAAATATTGTTTGTTAATAATAAACAATAAACTCAGTCAGTTACAAAAAGGTTGTAGTCTTATTTCAGACCTTCTTTAAACAGTAATAATAAATCAGTCTCTCCTTTTTTCCAGGTGTGGCAGGAGCTGGACGTCTGTTTACCCATGATGTCATCAAGGCCATGGGAACCCTGAATGAACGGCCAATCATCTTTGCCCTGAGCAACCCAACCAATAAAGCAGAGTGCACAGCAGAGGAGGCCTACACTCTGACAGATGTACACATTTTTTTTCTAGGCTTAACTTTTTTCCAGTTTTTTGTCTTTTTTGACAAACTCTTAAGTTATGCATTCAAATTGTGTTTTTCCTACCTCATCACCTCTCAAGCTTTGTTTCTGTGTCTCACAGGGAAGATGTCTTTTTGCGAGCGGCAGCCCTTTCGGTCCAGTGACTCTGAGCGATGGTCGCGTCCTTACACCAGGACAAGGGAACAACGCTTACATTTTTCCAGGTGAGAGGGGAAAAAATATTGATTATTCATTATTTACATTAAATGCAGCACTCTTAAGATGGTATGAATTGCATTACATCATGCAAATTTGAATGCAGTATGTTGTAATTGGTCTTCATGCATTTCAGGCGTGGGCCTGGCTGTGATCCTGAGTGGAGTGAGACACATCAGTGACACGGTTTTCTTAGAGGCTGCCAAGGTCTGAAAACACTACTAAATATTTTCTACCTGTTCTTTATGTTCATCTTTAACTTTTCCCTCACTCCATCCTGTATTGTCTTGCTGACTCTATAGCCCATAACCACCCTTATATCCATCCATATATACATAACACTATTTATTACATATTTACTTTTTTACACTGGTTTGTATATTTGTACATTTTATATATTTTTTCTCTGTTAATACTGTTCATATGTATATAGTGCTGCAGAACTGACCCCCCAGCATGTTTGCACTGAGTAGGAGATGCTCTGTATCTCATTGTACAACTGTATAGTGACAAAAGGCATTCTGTTCTTCTATTCTATATTCACTATATGCTCATCTCAGCCCTGTTTAACCCTTCGATGTCTCCTCTTCCCTCTCTTTCTAGACTGGCATAACAGATGAAGAGCTTCTCTTTGCTGGGCTGCATTTGATACATTAACACTAATCAGTGCAACAGATGATCACTGTGCTTTGTTGCCAGTGTTTTTGTTACTGTTCAGTGTCAGAAACACTGTGATTTGCATGGTGTTAATAGTACTAGAAGGGGTTTGATTAATTTTGTAATTACAACTGGCCAAAAGCACATGACTAGTGTGGGTAGACAAACAGTAGTAGTAGTTTTGTCTGTTTTTTGTGACCTAGAAATTTTTCTTTATTGTAAAAGCAATCTTATGTTCCTTTCAGACACTTGCAGAGCAGCTGACAGATAAAGAGCTTGCAGAAGGCAGACTCTACCCTCCTCTGTCCAACATCAGGGAGGTCTCTGTCCAGATGGCTGTCAAGGTAAGCCTCCTCCAGTTTAAATTTTGGTTATTGTCAAGGCCAGTTTACGTATTAACAGTCTGCAAGTAATAATCTCTGTGTTCAGTGGATTTTTTTGAAAAAGAAATTCATGCCCTGCAGCCAGACAAACTGTAACATAACCTGTCAAACACTATTCTCCTTTTGGTCAAAGTCATCTTGTTGTTCCTGTGTCACCCCTTACGTTTGGTCAGTGATAAATTTTCTCTTTCCCACTAAAGGTGGTGGAGTATCTCTATGCTAAAGGCATGGCGTTCCACTACCCTGAGCCAGTGGACAAGGACGCCTTTGTGCGAGCTACTGTCTGGAAGACCGACTATGAATCTTTCCTGCCGGACACCTATGATTGGCCAGGTGTCAACTTTAGCCCCAAGTCCATCTAGAAATAGGGCACACTCACTGTGGCTCATGTCATAATGGCCTTCTCTTCCTTTTTTTTCTGCTTTATACCTAATCACAGATTTTGTAAGATTGCCTTACTTTAAACATATGCTTAAAAATAGACCACAGTAGCCATGCTGCTACATTTTCACCAAACCAGTCTTATTGGATCTGTGAACAGTCAAAGTGGAAAGTGAAGAGAAGGGCATTCAAATGAGATCAGCCATTCTCATTTTAAATTATGTGCATAATGTAGAAACCTGCACAAAGCCAGATGGCCACCTGGTGGTGGAAATGGGCAGTGGTTACATCTATTTTCCATGCTGCTCCATCAAAAACTCAGCACTAAATTTGCATAAATTTCATGATTTTTTTTTTTTTTCCCATTAATTTTTAAGATGTTATTGTTTCACTGTATCTGTAATCTAATAAGGACTAATCTGTCATTTTGTTGTGTACATTTCTGATATATAGCTGTCTCCAGTTAGGACGCACAAACTCCATTCTTTACTTGTACTCCATCTTCTAGTATTCTTGCAAGCTTGCAAGAAATTACCTCAATTTCATAACATTTAGTAATATCCAGTATGTATTTGTGTATTGCCTTTGTCCACCTTAAATAAGGCTCTGGTCAGTTTTCCTCTTCTCATTAATACCCAGTATAAGACATCTAGCAGAGCAGAGGACTAAAGAGGATAGCCTTTCTGTTAGAGACAAACAAAGACTGATTCACTAAAATTGAGATTTTCTGAAGGGAAAATACATGAAAGTTATATATTTAAAAAAAAAAATGTAGGCAGACAACCTTTTAACATCCACTCCAGCCTTCTATTTGTTTGATTAATTGTGTCACCTAATATTTATTTCTTTGAATTCATGTTATTTTGTATTCAACTGTTTTGAAAAGCCTCTCTTCAACACTCCTTAAGAATGGTCTTATGAAGAATGTATCCCATAAAATGAACATTTTTGCTTAAGTGTTATATGAATACTTAAGAAAATATGTGCAGTATAAAATCATTAGATACTCATTTATGTTGTTAAATGTACTTTTTTGGTCTGGTGCATAGTGTGTAGCGTTGAGGTATGTTGGTTTTACTACTATTGTTTCGTCTGAGCAGACTGTACAAACTCACAGGCCAAGCTTCGTCAGTGTTATGATCCACCACGAGGTTAAAACACAGGTTATGTATTTTAACACAAGTGTTCCTCGTGTAAGTCTGTTTTGACTCAGTCAAGTGATGTAAACTGTGAACTGTTTGAAAATAATATTGGCATTAGAAAATAGTGACTGAAAAGCCCTGGTTGATTAAGTCCTTCGTACTGAATAGTAATGGTGCCTAAGCACTGTATAGACTGGCAAAATATCTTTGTGATAAAGTGCAAGTCGGCTATACAGTGTACAAATCCACGTGTCAGTTTGATGTACTGACCTAATACCAGTAGGACACACTGCTGACTGTTAACCTGCTGAGGTTCTCTGTTAGCGCTTTGTTTTTGCTCAGTTCTGTGACAGATTGCTGCATTGTAATAGCAAATAAACTAAAGGTATACCACAGTGTTTCCTGTAAAATGCAGGATTCAATCTATGCTCTGATCATATTTATAAGACTTTAAACTGCTTTATGACAGGGGCATTGGCAGCATTGCACATTGGTCTTCAGAGATGTGTGTAAAAATGGAGATGATTGACCGGTTAAAGAAAGAAAATGAGTATTTTAACAAGGAGAGGGCACCTACATCAGGATAGAAGTGCTTCGTGGTTCATATGCAGTGAATGCTCCCTGTAACCATGCCAGCAAAAAGCTGCCTTCTTTTTCCTTTAAATTGTCATCCATCGATTTACACTGTAAAACTTTAACTCAAGGACCTTCCAACCGCATACATTGAAGTGCCTGCACAAATTACAGTGTCCCTTCATAGTCACTCCCATGCCTCATTATGTTAACCATGCAGATAGCCACACTATAATTATTGACATTATTGTTTTGTTATGAAATGGTGTAACTGTAGCTTTGAGCATACAGTGCTTTCTCTAATAAATGTTAGATTTAATGCAAACTTTTCAGTGGTTTAATGATCTATGTAAACACTGTAATGTCATCGGTGTGTTGCTCACATGTTAAGATGTTGTTGACTGTAATTGTCCAGTTTGAGTTTTTGCTGTTTTGTTCGATGAGTGGTTAGTTCATGTGACTCTTAGTGGTTTCAGTATTCATAAGTATTCCCATGCAGTCTGACACTGATTTTTGGTGCAGTCATGTTTGTATACCAGAGTGCAGTATGTTTGTGATGCTTTATTATACTTGAGGTGTGAAAACTCCAGAATAAAGCCTATTTTTACATCGGCTCCCTTGTCTTTCAATTTTTTTTTTTTTATCCCATTTATTTTTCTTCTTTTTCTTTCTTAACAGATTCATCTGTTAAACTGCTTTTAACAGGCAGTTTACTACAGTGACCTCCTTTTTGAACCCTTACTGAATTCTCTCTATATTCTCACTATAATTTAATCCTGTTGATACCAAAGTACGTTCGTCTAAACAGCTAGCTGTGTCCAGTTGTTAGGAGGACGATGCATGAGTCCGCTTTGAGTCAACAACTGGAATATATTTTGTGGACCACTTAAAGAGGACACTAACAGTTTTCGTGGCTGCGTTACCAAATGCATCAAATTGTAAACATGCCAACTTACCAGCCCAGGACTGCATGCTGCTTTGAGAACAATAAGACTTGGATCACTACTGATCTTAACTGCTTAATAAAAAGAAGAAGAAAGCTGAAAGAGGAGAACTGAGGAGAGTGCAGCCCGACCTAAGGGGGGAAGCTGAGGAGCTGCAAGGACTCCTACAGGAGGAAGCTGGAGGCTGAGCTCAAGCCGAACAACATAAGTGATGTGTGGTGTGGAAAGAAGATCTCTGGGTTTAAGGTAACAGCCAGCCAATGAGCACTCTATGGAGAGAGCAAAGAGCTACACAGATTCCTTAGTTCACAGCTTTCTACTGCCTTCTCTACCACACACTCTGGCCTCCACACACCCTGACTATCTTCACTAATTTGCACTTCTTCCTTCAAGTGGATTCTGTAGATAACACCTCCACATCGGTTAAACACCTTCTGTTTGAGTGTGACTTCTGGCCAGATTAGGAGACAGCCTGAGAACCAAAGCAAGGCTGCTGGCCCTGACAGCATCAGACCTGAGGCTGTGACGTCCTTTGTTTTGAAGAAGTACAGGTACATGGGCATCAATACTGACAAGCTGAACTGGAAAACCAATACAGAGGCTGTATACCAAAAGGGGGTGAGAAGTAAGCTGCAGAAATGATGGTGATACTCTTATCACTCAGTCGTGGTGGGCCCAGCACACTCTGCTGTGGTCTGCTGGAGGTGGGTTGGAGCTGGTAACACGGTAAACAATAGACTAAATACAGTGATCAGGAAGGGTGGCTCTGTGATTCACTGCAAAATGGACACTTCTGAAGCTGTGGTGGAAAGGAGGACACTGAGCTAACTGTTATCCACCCTGAACACTCTCTGCACCACTTACCGGACAGATCCTTTACAAAGAGGTCAAAAAGTGGTTTTGCTTTTGTAGATATAGGAATTTTGCATGAAACAAAATCAGACTGATAAAAAATACAACAGATGAGTCTTTCACATTGAGCTCTGTGATTCCAACCAAAATTAAAACAAAAACAAAAACAGCAGAAAATCAGGTTGGACATTAATAGATCAGAGCAGCAATGTCTTTCCTAAAGTTCTGTGAATGGGTACATTTTCAAAAAATTAAAAAAATGAATACATGTCCACGGATAAGCTTACAAAAGAGTAGGAGATATCTACATAAGCTTTATATTTCCGAAGGAAGTGTTTGGTTGGATAAAAGAAACTTTTTTAACTTAATAAGAATTAAGAAATTTTGTGGAAGAGGTCATATTTTTACCCAGTTCAAATTCTCCCCGCAGTTTTCCCAATAGGATACAGAGGGAATATAACATCGTATTTGATATGTGATCTTAAAATTACGACTAATCATACCTCACCGGACACGTCACGCATCCTACGTCATCAGCGGGCGACAGTATTTTCATTGACATGGCATGCTTGCTACTGTGTGGCAGATATTAGTTAACAGTTTTCTGTAACTCCGGGAGGATGACCATGGATTTGACTTTCCTCGGGACGGGCTCGGCGTACCCGTCCCCTCACCGCGGTGCCTCGGCTCTGGTGCTGCGGACGGACGGGGAGTGCTGGCTGTTTGACTGCGGAGAGGGAACCCAGACCCAGCTAATGAAGAGCCAGCTCAGAGCCGGTGTGCCACTTCAGATCCTCACACACACACTCTGTCTGTCCTTTAAATATTTCTGGAAAAATAAAAAAAAGGTTTTCCCCTGAATAAACGTCCTGTCATTGAAACAAATCTGTTCATGCCTTTCCATACCCCAAATCATTTGTCTGTAGGCTAATTAAGACTTCCTTTTATAAGTGCTCATAAATATGAAACAGACAAAACAGTGCACAGTGTTGTTTATGAAAATAAAAAAAAAAATCCTCATCTCTATCTTGACATGAACCTGTTTTAAGTGCATATAGTTTAATTCAGTTTACAGCAAAATGCCTGACTTGATATGAAGGTGTTAAAATGTGATGTGTTTTTCACACAGGGCGAATCACCAAGGTTTTCATCTCCCACTTGCATGGAGATCACCTGTTTGGTTTACCTGGTCTCCTCTGCACTGTGAGCCTCAACACCAGCTCTGAATCTCAGCAGGACCTGAACTGTGTGGACATCTACGGGCCACGGGGTCTCAGACACTTTCTCAGAGTCACTCTTGGCATCACTGGATCACAGCTGCTCTTCCCTTACGCAGGCAGGTCCAAGGCCTGATAAATTGATCAGGCACAACATTATGACCACCTGCCTGATATTGCGTTTGCCCCCGTTCTGCTGCCAAAACAGCCCTGACCCATCGTGGCACAGACTCCCCTAGACCACTGAAGGTGTGCTGTGGTGGCGTCAAGGTGTTAGTAACAGATCGTTTAAGTCTGTAACTTGCGAAGTGGGCATCCATGGAACAGATTAAATTGGATTGAGATCTGAAGAATTTGGAAACCAAGTCAACACATCAAGTGTGCAGTGCATATTATCTTGCTAAAAGAGGCCACAGCCAGCAGGGAATACCACAGAAGCTATATGGGTGTACATGGTCTGCTACAGTGATTAGGTAGGTGCCCAAAAGCATCACACTGCCTTCTGCAGTGCATTTTGGTGCCAGGTGTTTCCCAGGTTTTTCATTGGGTTAGTCAGTGTTATTGACTTCCCTTGCATGTGGTCATAATGTTATGCCTGATTGGTGTATTGATACAAGATTGAAAGCATTCAATACAGGGGTTTAAGAACAAGCAGATAGTGTAGCTTGTTGTGGATGCTCTGTTTACTACAGTTTCTCTGAGTCTGAATTTTGTTCCCTGGGCTATTTATAATTTGCTGCTGTTTTTTTTAATGCAGCTGCATCATTTTTTAAAAAAGAATCTTTAAGAAACCTAGTAGATGGCTTAGATATGCTGCTTGATGAACACTGATCAAATAATTCAAGTTATACCTAAGTTATACCCTGGTTAAAGATATAATAGTTCACATCTTTTCTCTTGGTTTTTAGTGCATGAATTGGAGCCCACACCTGACCAGAGCCCAGAAGAAGGAAAACTTAACCCAGAGGTAAGTAGTTGATTTTGTTGTTTTGATGTTCCTGTGTTGTAGAATATCACGCCTCCCTGCTGTCAGTCCCTGTTTTTACTAAATGATGAAATCTGGAATCCATATTTTCTATTTAGAAAATGATAAAGATGTAGTGAAAGTTACTAGTGATCTTATGGCCTCTATCAGTGGTCTTGTCTTAGTCCTTGTCCTGCTAGACCTCAGTGCAGCTTTCAGTATTGCTCATCACAACATTTTAATACAGACTTAAATACACCACTGGCTACACCAATCGTGTTGATCTGACAGAGTGTAAGTGTAAACAGTGACCCATCAAAGGTAGTCATGGAGTTCCACAGGGTTCTGTGCTGGGACCGATACCTTTCACATAATACATGCATCTCTTAGGTGTTATTAAAAAACTCTTTATACAATGGCATCCATGGGACAGTTCAAAGAGAAAACCACTGCTGACCAAAAGGAACACGTAGCCCTCCAGTGTGGCTAAATTACAACAATCCTGCAAAGATGACTGGGCCAAAATTCCACCACAGCGCTGTAAAAGACTCATTGCCAGTTATTGCAAATGCTTGATTGCAGTTGTTGCTACTAATTTTGGTTTAGGTTTAGGGGGCTCAGGTTATATTTGTGAGGACATTCACTGACAGTAATACCTTCTTAAGATTCTTACCCCTAGGTTTAACTGTGTGCTAAACCCTCAATCTAAACCTAATTCCAGCTTTTACTTTAAAAGTTGATCTTAGCCCTAAAAAAAGACTTTGAAGAGGTATGAAAAAGTCCATGTTAGCCAAAAAGATTTAAAAAATTCTCTTTTTGTGGGTTCATCATTTCATTTATGTTTTTATAAAAATATATACGATTTCCTGTCATGCAGGACAGTCATACTCTTCCTCCAGAGAAAGTGCATCTTCACAGCTTTCCTCTTTACATGATTACTTCCCTGTGTGTGATGTGTTTAGGGTCATCTTTAAATTGTAGCTTTTTTCTGTTTTGTTTTGTTTTATTACTGTGCATGATAGTTTAGTTGTTTATTTAAAAGACATCAGTGTGCAAATTGTTGCTGATATGCCTCCTTTGACTTGCGTTGGTACATGTTTGAGCATATCTCCTCAGCTCACCAGTTATGGCAGTTTCCACCTGAGCATTTACATTTTGTATTTTGTCCACTTGTATGTTGTTTTTTTCTGACGAATACTAGCACCTCTCTGTCTCCCCAGATGGCAGCAGAGTGCGGCCCTCTCCATCCTCAGGAGCAACCAGGCAGAACAATCTCCTTGGATGTCTCCAGTGACACTTATCTTCTCTTTGAAGACCAGAAGTTTGTGGTCAAAGCCTTCAGGTTGTTTCACCGCATCCCTTCCTTTGGTTTTTGCATTCAGGAGCGAGATCGACCTGGAAGGTTGAAAACAGAACTACTGAAGGAACTAGGTGAGAGGTATTTTCTGTTCTTTTGATATCTCTTCATTATTTGTGTAATATTAGAAATATAAATTCCCTGCATATAAAGTAGATGGAAATAACTGTCGTCACCAATTATTTATTAATGCAAGAAACAATTTCAGAAAAGCAACCCTTGCAGCTGGTCTCATTTTGTATCCTACAGGCCTGAAACCAGGCCCTCTCTATGGGCGCCTCAAAGCTGGGGAGTCAGTAACTCTTGAAAGCGGGCGTGTGGTGCAGCCTAGTGAGGTGCTAGAAGAAGCTATTCCTGGGAGGAAAGTCTGCATTTTAGGGGACTGTAGCTCGGTGCTTGGGGAAGGGCCGCAGAGGTTGTGCAGCGGAGCGGACATTCTGGTTCATGAGGCCACCCTTGGGAACGAGCACCGAGAGAAAGCAGTGGACCATGGGCACAGCACACCTGAGATGGCAGCGGCAGTAGCACGGGCTTGCTGTGCACGGAGGCTGGTGCTAAATCACTTCAGTCAGCGGTACAAACCCAGCACCATGGTGAAGGAAGGAGATGAAGACCATGTTTCAGAGTTAAAGAGACAGGCTGAAGAGGCTTTGCAGGATACTGGGGTAGATGTGATTCTGGCAGAGGACTTTCTCACTCTACAGATCTCTCTCAGAAGATCAAGGTAATAAGCAGCTGGTTTAGTGTGTATAAAGCTGGTAGTGTTTTTGGCTAAAAGCAGAGGAATTGTCTGTATATTTTATGATGTAAGGTGAAATTGTCTGCTCTTTGTCTAACTTGTTTTTATTTTATTAAAAGTCAAATTAGTGAACTGACAAAAAAGTCAAGCTCAAGGTCCTCTTGTTTGCAATCTAAGTTGATAATCTATATTATCATTAACTATTTTTCTATTTTAGGGAATTTTATTACCTGTAATACATGTTGGCTCTGAACCTGAGCTTGGCAATGGCAGTTTTTGCAGTGGCCAATATGCTTCATCTCAGGCTTGATTAATTTGCTTTATTCAAGTGTTATATTCTGGTTCCTAAAAGCAAAATTGCTGAGTGCCAATGTCACTTTGCAGTTAAATCACTGTCCTCCAGCAACTATATCACTGGTTGTGGAGGAATGTCTCTGTAAGGTTCTGGCTGAATATAAGTAGTTGTTGAGAATTTCTGTAGCTATTTTGCAGATTTTTAACAGTTAATTAATCAATGAATTACAATCAGGCAGTGAGTGGTTGCAAACCTGATCTCATATCAAGGAAGGAACAATTTTAAAAGAAAAAGACAGCGAGTTTATTGCACGCAGTCCCAATAATGTTGTTCATTATTCAATCTCTAGCCATTTTCCCTAGTGTGACTAGGAAAAGTACTTTTTAGTGCTTTGCCTACAAAGTAAAGGTTGCACCTTTGTGTTGATTGGACAGCTTTTATTTTGTAGACAAATGTTTTCATTTACTACTTAATAGTTGACAAGTGTTTGCAGACATGTTGCTGTCTTCCATACAAACTGTGGGCACCTGAAGCAATCTGATAGAGACCAAAGTAAGTGCAAGGTTTTATTTTGGTATAGCACATGGTTTGTGACTAATTTCACCCAGCAACAATCAGCAACCACTTGCTAACCAATCAAGCAATACATTTTCCCTACCAACCTGTGGTTGTAAGGATTTAAGGCTGGTTCAGATGGAACAGGCAGGTAAGCAGAACTTGAGCTGAGATTTTGTCAGTTTTGGGGGGGCTGTAAATAATACTTGGTCCAAAAACTAATGACTAAAACTTTTTTTTTTTTTTTTTATGTCACATGGAATTTAAGCCTCAAGTTTTGTTAAACAGCCGCTCTCATGTAAAGAGTAACCATAATGATAAAGATGCAGCAATAATCTTCGAACCTTTTCCAGAGCTTTATTTCTGGATCTGTACACAAGGTATTAAAGTACAACATAAAATACAAAATAATGTTTAACAAAAGAAAAAAAAAACAAACCAAAAACTCAATGTTTATGTACAATTTTTATAAACAATAAAGATAGCTTCTTGAACATTTCTCATAGTGAAGTTTTTGATTGTCTATATTTCTGGATATACATTTTTAAGTTTTGTAGGTTTTTATTCACAAAGGTGTTTTTATTTTCATCAAAGGACTTTGTTTCCTTCTTCAAAACCACAACTGCTATATTTTTTTCTTTTTTAAACTTCAAAACACAATACAAAATATAAAATAAATTTGTTTAGTGCTTGCTTGCACACACAAGTCTCATACCAGAGATATCAATAAAATATCACATTTTCGAGAGTTCACAGGGTGGTGAAAAACCTACTTCTACTACTTAATGGCCTTTACATTCTGACAGTTTTTCTGAGTCTTTGTACAAACCACAGGTGAAATAAATATCACTGCACTGCTAAAGCTAGAAGAGCTTGGAGGACCTACTGCATTATGCACATTGCATTAAAAGAGAAACTAGCTCTCCACACACTTACAGCAGCAGCCATCCCGTTACCATCGAGACAAATATAGACGACGACAACATGTAAAAACTCTTTTAAGGAAAGAAACATGAGTGTCTTTTACACATGGCTGCATGTTTTGAATGCAAAAATTGCAACATTGAGTAATATCAATACGTCTTCAGGTAAAGCCGTTTTCAGTGGTACACTTGAAACAGGGCACAGCTGGCATGCGTGGTTTCAGCTGTGTCCTGGTGTCTGGGTGACTTTCCAAGGAGAGAAAAGAAATGAAAACACCAAGTCAACCAGTAAAATGCAAAACCCAAAATATCTGTACATATCTACAAATTATTGCCTTTCTGACAAGGAATCAAAGTAAAACCTTTTTATCAACACAGATTCACAAGTGTAAGAGGTCAGTTAATAGACTTTTTAAAGGCTATTTGCTAATTATTTACATGAAACAGATGTGATTATCCTCTCTGATGCTGGCCGTTGAAACTGAACTGCTTGATTAAACTTAAGGATTATTAGGCATGAATGGACACAACAAACATGATGTACCCCTGAAACAAACTAAATAGTCATAGCACAATGCATAGATAAATTAAGTAAACACTACTACTGCATCCAATCAACTGACCTGCTAAACGTTTTACAACTCACAATTATGAACTTCAGTCAAGCGAAAAACAGCTCCATTTCTGCTACTAGGCTCCAAAATATTGTCAACCGGATTTCAAAAAGGCATAACTAGGCAGTACAGGCTAGGCAGAGGTTCAATACAAACTCAGAGAAGCTTTAAAAAAAATAATACTGCTAGCAGGTTGGGGAAAAAAAGGCGCTACTTGATTTAGGAACATATCCACTTAATTAGGACACACACACAGCTTAACTTGCCTAAGAGTAGCGTGAGTGAAAGCATGAACTGAAAGGGTGAGATAAAACTTTAGAAAGAGAAAAGTATATGCAATAAATACATACTTTACTGTGTCGAGGTTTAAATGGCTATTAACCCAACCAAAAATCTTTGCATTGCAATATTGCTGTTATGGTTCGTTGATATTCTAGCAAGTAGCAGGATTTTAAAAATATATTTATATACTCAACAGTAAAACAAGGTGACTCCCAGTATATTAACTTGCTCCGGTATTTTTCAATCACCTATTTTAAAATGTAAAGAAAAAACAAAACAACAACAAAAAAAACAAAAAACAAAAAAAACAAGGCCATTCATTTGGGTTTGACTACATGGGCATTATTGAAAGAAAAGGGAAAAAAACCTCCAGTATTGGCCACTTTGAACAAAGGTAAATAAGCAGACAGACTACAAAGCACAAGAGAACATAAAGAGATAAACCCAAACAAGATGGCCTTAGCAGCTTAAGCCACGACACTTCCTGGTTTCCAAGCTAATCTCCATGCTAGTGTTGCTCTTCGTACAGTTATGTACCCAGGTAGATTCAAATCATATAAAAACCATTTGCACAAGTTGGGTTACTGGAAAGTACCTGTAAACAAAAACAAAAAAAAAAAGAGAAAAAAAAATAGTACCACCTTAAACAACAAATACAGGCAACTAAATGCTAACACCAGAGCTGGGGAAACTAGGTTTTTGGCAGCTAGAAGAATGGCAGGATAAGGTACTGAAGCTCTGAAGATGGTGGGTGTAGATGTGAAGGAGGAAGAGACATCTCTCTCCTACTGCAGCCCCTGGGCCCTGCTGTACATGGACGTTACACATCTCAAGACCGCAAAACAAAAATAAAATAAATGGCTATATAAACTCTTGAGAGAAATCAAGATTTTAGTTCTATATGATAGACATCACTGATGTCATATTACACAAAAAAATGAAAACAAAAAGTATATTCATATACATATATATAGATATATATATATATATATAATAGAATTTAAACAAATTGAATTTTCCAGTGAGGTCAGTCTTATGTACAAGCAGGAAAAAAAGGGATCTTAAAAGGGAAGAACAGGGAAGAAGATGAGGAAGATCACTCTGACTGAAGTGCTGCAGTGTGCTGTGTGTGGTGCCGTGCATGTGCTCCCAGAAACCCGTTGGGCTCACCGCTCCCAGCCAAGCTCCCAAAGTCTGTGACAGATACTGCCATTTTGGCGCCGGTGATTCGGTGGTGATGCGTCGTCGTCCGTCGTGCATCAAAGTCCACTCCGAGGTTACCCACGGATACGTCATTGATAAAGGAGTCAGGCAGCGCCATCTTGAGTCTCTTGGAGGGCCGCTCACAGTCCTTGTTGACGCACACGCCTCCCAGCTGGCCCAGATCTGAGTGGTAGAAGCCAGCCTCAAGCATATTGAGGCAGTCAGGTTCTGCACCATTAGCAGGGAATCCAAGGGATTCCTCGTGGTTCAGGGAACCTCGATGGAGACTGTCCAGTGGAGGAAAGCTGTAGGAGTCCAGGCAGCTAACCTCTGCAGGACTGCATACTGTGGCTACAGTGTTGCTCAAAGCTGCAAAGACACAAAACAGTTAACAACAAGAAGTAGTAATTTATTTTGTATTTTTTTAAACCATCGCTGCACAACTAAGGTCCGTAACTAACCCGTGAGGTCGCTGGCAGTGATGGAGTTGAGCAGGCTAAGCTGCTGTTCTGTGGTTGTTTCCAGCCGTCCACCACCACCACCACCTGAACACACGGAGGAGGAACTGTCCACAGCTAACCCCTCCGCTTCATCCACCAGCCTGTCCATCAGGTCACTAGAAACAAAGAAATGTCACTGGGTTTGTTTCTTCCATATTATGTGAACTTTTTTTTTTCCATTTTATTGAAGCAAAGCAATAAAGACAGACACTCCGTTTCATTTCACTTACGTTACTCCAGGATAGTTGCTGAACTTTTTCTTCCCGAACCGATTCTGCTGCACAAAGAAGTCAAAGCGCTCTGACTTTTTCCACATGTAATAAAATGCCACACATTCTGCTACTGTTCTTGTTGTGACCTGAGAGGAGAGGAGGGGGACAGAGTTTACAAAACTTTGTATACATTTTTATTTGCATACACTTGTAAAAGGAACCATAAATTCACACTCACTTTGTGTTTCTGAATGAGGTGAAAGTTCTTGTCATACATCTGAAGAGCATGTTCAAAGTTCTTGCATTCCTCTTCAGACCATGGAGGTGATTTTTCTGCAATGAAACCATGAATCCATTTTAACAATGGGTGTGCAAAGGTAACCACAGGCCATGTCGAAACCAAGACACACCCCACCAATAAAATTCAGCCCAACTGAATGGTCCATTATTCCAAACTTAGTATCAACCATTTAGGAATAACAGGCATTTATATATAGTCTCTCATATTCCAAAGGTTCAAAAGTAATTGAACAAACTAATAATTTTTTAACAAATGTTTAAATTTGCCTCAGATCTAGCACCCGTGGACAATACCAAATGTATTGATTTCTGTCGCGATGCTTTCATTGGAGCCGTGTTCAATTTCTATTTGTTTGTGGATCTTCTGCCTTCAGCTCCATCTTCAGCAAATGTTAAGGGCCTATAATACTCACAGCGGCTACCTTGCAAATTGTAACACACACTAGACTAGAGATAGCATGATAACACTTTTTCATGTCCAACACCAATATCATAAATTTGGATTTCTGCCGATACTGATATGAATCCGATATAGTCTATTTTATAATCAATAAAACTGTTTTTTAAACACCTTGCTGCATTTTGTACAAGCTCATACTATAATTTTAAAAAACAAAACACTAAAGCTATTCTATTACACATGCATGCAAAAAATACACCCAAAATATTTTGCAGTTCAGCAATACTAATCTTTTTATTTAAACTTTTAGCAGAACTTTAAGGTAATATTCAATATATAATATTTAAAGTAATATTCAAAAGTAATTTAAAATGCAATTTTATGCAGATTTCAAAAACTCTTGTTCTGAAAAAAGTGTGCAATATCAGCACAAAGTAATGTTTATATTCAACAACTTAAAAAAAAAATGTAGAATGGACCCTTTTATACTTAAAGCTTAACATAAATAGACATCCAGAGTGGAAAGCAGTGCAAATAAATGCCAACACGGCTTCATGACACACATCTTTTATCAAGATCTGGGACAAAAAAAAGAAAAAAAAGAAATTGGCCCGGGCATTTTGACTAGAGACCGGGCCACCAGGTATTTGTAAGAAAAGCCATAAAGCCTGCGAATGAAAACAAACGCTGTTGTGACAATGATGTACACGGTCTTGTTGGTATATGTATGATTTCTATACATTTTACATCAGATGACCACTTTGGTTGTAAGACTCAGATAATTATTTATTAAAAGCTAGACGTTTTAAATGAGAATAAGAAAGTAGAGCATTTCTTTGTGCCCCCCTTTTCCTGTTAATGTCCTACCTGGCCCCCTGGCTTCCTACATTTGCATTAAGATCTCTCATATTTTGATGTCAGTGAACAGCTATCAAGTCCAATACTTGCAATCAGCTCGACCTCACATGATCAAGAAACTGTTCATCAATTCTCATTTGTCTAATTACTGAAAATGGGGGGCCCATGTATAATAATGACTTTGAATGAAAGTGAAATCTACATGTGAAGCATTTTGAGTGTCTTGAGGTGCAAACGAATCACAATGAGAAATCACTTGCTTACCTTTTGAGGACTTTACATGGTTGCAATATCTTTCTAGTGCTTCGCGGGTGTTGTAGTTGCATTTTACAAGCTCACATAAAGCCTACATTGAAAGAATGAAAGAGTAAAAATTATAGCATTTGCCAAAATTGATCAGAAACAATTAAACAGATATGAATGTCAGAGAAAATACCTTTCTTGAGGTGCACTGCTAATAACACATTCATCATTTTATCAAACCACGTAAAGGACTGAGTAAGACATGACTGACCTGCTCATTGTCTCGCACATGCATTCCTGGTTTGTCACACCCCGTCTTTTCATCTGTCGTCCGTGACAATACTTCACACAGGAAACTTCTAACCTTGTTTTCTGATAATACACCTGGACTCCACAGTAACTCATCTTCATCTTCATATGCTATACAACCAAATACATGATGTTAAAATTAATCACCAGATGTACATCACCTATTCTTAATTGAATGGTTAACAACACTGTAAGCAGCAACATTAAAGAATAGATTAGGAACGTGTGATGAAAGCAAAAAAAAAAAAAAGTAGTATTCACCTTTCTCCTCATCTTTGTAGTGACAGAGGCAAGAAGGAACTTCTGCTTGGTATTCCAATCCCACCATTATTTCCTATTACAAAGCATAAGAGGGCATGTCTGAATTCAAAAGCAAGCTGACTCTAACTTAACATGAAACAGCGAGTAAACTATATCCTTTACATGTTTCCAAATGAAAAAAATCATTTACCTTTCTCGAGTCCTCTGGGCTTGGGCCGTCTTCATCACACTCTGACTCTTTATCACCGTCAGAAATAGCGTTTGCTGGGGATTTTTTTTTAAAAAAAGAAAAGAAAAAAATGTTTAAAAATTAGTAAATCTTAAATACTTCAGCACACCCTGAATTTAAATGGCAGCTGCTTAATGCCGAAGCCTGATGTTTTACCCAAAAATTTTTTTCCAGTTTTTCTGCTAAAGGTTGTAAGATCTCCTCAAACATACTTGAAGCTTTCCAAAGAATTTAGGTAGGAAAGAACAAACACTGTTTCAAACCACAAACCCACGGTAAGTTGGCTGTGTAACTAACACAGCTGCAAAAACACATTTATGACAAAAATATTTTTCCAGTAAAATGACTGAGCTAATGATTCATTTTTGTTATGCAAACTGCATAACAAATCCCAGCTGTTTGTCTTTATTTTACAGTGTTACAGAGTTACTTTTCCAATCCAACCTATTTGTACTTTTTTTTAATTCTGGATCTATTTGGACATGCTAAAAATTAAATTTAGTCTTAAATGGACTTGAGAACAACAGTCAGAGACAGATAAGCTAAGCTTAACTTACACAAATAACTACATTAGCTGCACACTTAACACATCTTTATCTAAATGTTTTGTTAGACAACGAGCCTTTATAACCTTAACAGTAACTTTTTCATTAACAGCTGAGTGGGAGAAGTGAATATCTCACAGTGCACAAGAGTAAGTGACCCTCCTTTATAACAAAAAACATAAAAAAAAAAAAAAATGAGCGCATTAATCACTGTATTGCACACAATAAAAAGATTTAATTCTGACAGTTGCAAACATAAAATACTTTTAATCTAAAAGTAGTAATCTAACACTTACATCTAAGTGTTCTTGGGAAGAAATCAGTGGCCTCATGGGAGGTAACTGAAGGAGTCAGATCATCAGCTGAGGACTGGGTCTCCTCCTCATAATCTCCAGACAGAAGGTCTTTAGCTATTTCCTCCTAGTGGGTAAAAGGAATATAAATTGTACACCATACAAAAACCATAAGTTACAAATATAGCATTGTTTTACAAAGTAGCAACTGTATAACTACCAAATAACAGCAACTCCTTACCTTATCCAAAGTCATGTCGGGGAGCTCATCAGTCAGGTCTCCAGAGGAGCTGTCTATACTGGAGCCTGCTGAGGCCTCATAGCGATAAATGGCCAACAGTTCCTCTAAAGGCATGTTCCCTTCCTGTTAAAAGAAAAATGAATGGAAAAATGTATCAATTCCATTTCACAGGGTTATACCATTTTCATGTACGAAGTACAAGATGTTCAAGTTGGACAAATTTATACACTGCACCTATCATATGGCATTTGGAATGGCATATGGATTTACTGATTTATTATAATACCTTTTCCAGATCTGCAATTTCAGATCTGAAATTTGTTCCGCCTTCCAGAGACTCTTCCTCCTCCAGAGTCCTCTCATCATCATACTCATGAACTAACATTTCTGCTGTTGGATCAAAGTCATGGTCCTCTGATGATAAAGAGCCAACTAAATGAGAAAAATGGAAAGAAAAATAAAAGAATTATAAATACCAAATTGTTATCGTGCAATAAGCAAAACCTTACTTTATTACAAACTCATAACATTTTCAGAAATTCATCTCGATATTTCTGTTTACTATTATTTGTGAAAAGTAAAAATAGAGTTTTGAAAGCACACCTTAATATAGATTACACAGTAAATTGTATTACCTGGACTTGAACTCCCTAGGGAAGCCTGGAAAAGAAGGAAAAAAAATACCATAAATTGGAGCAAGACAGAAAATTTGAATTAAAAAAATTACTCGGGGACTTTAACCTCAAATATTAAAACAGGATGACCAATAAAATATTTTTACGTTGTGTGTAATATGACCCAAGAAAATAGCCGGGCAGGAAAACTGCAATTGTCGCTAATGTTACCTGATATAGGTGGCTAATACAACGCTAGCCGAGCTGTACACTCAGGGAAAGATACGTTTTTTTAAACGCTGGAATAAAAAATTTCCCCAGAGGACTGAATAAAAAAAACCTTGTATAATCGGTTGTATATGTCATTGCAGATCCAGTACTGCTTAGCTAGCCGGAAAGCTATTTCCAAATCCAAATGTTAACGCTGTCCACCGAAAAATGTAAACACTAATTTCGTTTGCGCGGTACTGCAATCGATAAAGTCGAGCAACCTTTTAAACGTAGGTGCCGCTACTCCAGCCTGAACATTAAAAAATATTTTTCCATTCACCATAAAGATTATATGGTCTGCAATTTACTTGAACCAGCAAGCTAACGTTAAATTTACGTATGAATTTACACAGCCGCTTCACCGAAGCAGCTGAGAGCGAAGGCGCAGAGGCCTCGTAGTGAAGGATCAGTCCAGACATTTAAGCATATTTAAGAGAAATAAAAACAACAATTATGAGACGAAACACGCTACACACAAGGCAAAAAGCATTGTTTCTTCAATCGATTGCGTAAAAATGAAAAATACAGCACACAAATTTTAAAAATGTCGATTTAACATCGATTGCTTCTCCCCTGTTTTCCCTCTTACCTCCGCCATATTGGTACCTTTAGCTAATGGGCTCCTTCTAGCGCAGTACCCGGATCAGCGCTCTGAGCCAATCAGAGATCCAGGTGACTGCTTGAGTCGTGACGCCGTACAAACCATCTACTGGTCAGACTAACGGTAATTACTAATAAACGGGTAATTTACGGTGTAAAAATGTGAAAAACTGAGATTACAAGTCAAATTGCCGATACACATTCTACCTACAACATATCGGTGTCATGGCGTTGGCCGGTGCCTTACACGAAGACGGTTTACTAGAACATTCCCGGTACATCCCAGCTGATTTCCTGTTCTCCTTCTTACCTTATTTATCGAAGCTATGGCATCTAAACTACTGTGTTTTCAACACCGTCTTGTTTTTCGCTGTATTTCTGAAAGAACAGTCCAATGCGGAATTCAAATAGAAATCATTTAAGGTTTTCCAGCTGTAACACTGGATATTAGGACAGTAATTTGTATGCTACTGTAATATTGCTGCTAACACACCTGTCTTCTTAAATAAAAATAATGCACAATTTAGCTATAGATAAACTTTTTTTTTACCAAGTTGACCGTTTATTTATCATAAAATTATTTTACTTGAATTCTGATCCCTTACCAATCAAACTCCTTGGTCTGCACATTTCTCAAACTCTTGAAAGAGCAATTTGTTGTATTTCTATTTGAAAAATAATACTCTTATAAAGCACCATACTAATTATTTTAGAGATAAACATAGCAATAATTACAGTTTAAGTATGTTTTTAATCATTTTTTTATATGTTGATATATTGTACTGTTGGTATATAACAGGGGTGGGCATTTAACTTTCTCATGAGAAGCTCAACTTAATTCTGCTCAATAATTATTTTATCTCTTTTCTAGTTCTTTTTCTATCTTTATAAATACCTACTGGTAAGAGTAAATTAGACGTTACAATTAGGCAATGAAAATGTGAAATAAATAGTAGCAGCATTTTATCCATCCATCCATCTTCTTCCACTTATCTGGGACCAGGTCACGGGAGCAGCAGCCTAAGCAGTGAAGCCCAGACCTCCCTCTCCTCCAGCTTGTCCGAGGGAACACCAAGGCATTCCCAGTCGATGACCTGCGGCCTAGGGTGTCCTGGTGCCACGTGCACTTATGGACAATATAAGGCTGTTTGTTATGGACAAGCTGTGGTTTGCACATAAGTCCAACCACAAAACACCGCTTGGGTTCAGATCCGGGAGGCCGTTCCTCTCAATCACACCCCTCCAGGTCTCATTGCTGTTGCCCACATGAGCGTTGAAGTCTCCCAGCATTTTATTGTTATTTAATCAACATCCCCCAAAACAATTGTGAATAAAATGTGCATATTTTTGCAAAATTTCAGAGACTTTTAACTTTATCCAAAGTGCTATTTCTGTTTTGCTTGGGCGGGAATTTTAAAGACAGTGTACACATGCTCACCGCTGAGAGAGGATCTGTATTGTTTGTTCTCATATGACGATAGATCCAAAGAGAACCCACATCTTCTGAGCATGTCTCTGACCATGTGTGGAAAGTTCTTCTATTTGAGAGTGATCTGCCAGAAGTGAATCAAAAGTGCTTGTGGTAAAGGTAACTATTTTTGTTACCACATCAACAACATGGTTAATATTTAGCACTGACTCACACAACACTTCCAGTTTCAGTCCTGCTGTCATTTCATGTCTCTTTATCTTGCATCCACTTCAAAAGTCTGAAAATTTTCCCTGTCAGATTTGGATAGCCATTGGCTGCAATACCAGTTTGTCCATTTTCAACCTCCATGAACAATTCACTTACTATCAGAGTCTGTTTCACTGAGTGCATTGCTGCCAGCTCCTCTGTAATCTCAGACTCTTTCGTTACCACATGTACAAAGATGAGTAACTGAGGTGTGTGGTGAACATCAGAGCTCTCATCTGGAGCCAAGGAGAAAACAAACTAAACTGTCTGCTTTTTTTTTTAAAGTTAAGCGCCACCAAACATTCTTTGATAAACTTGCAATTTTGTGGGAAATCACAAAACTGGTCTTGAAAGTTCCATCCCTGGATGTGTAAAGCTTGGTAAAAAGTCCTTGTTGCTTTTGCAGCTTTGCTAGCAAAGGTTCAGATGTCTGTCCGCACTCTGCATCAGTCAAGAGCTTGTATGTCGGTGTGTGCTTACTTTCATAATGGAGAATGTGATTGTAATCGTTACACACACAATCAGCTCTCCACAAACTAAGCATGCGGTTTTGCCTCTGATTTGAGTAAACGCATTCTTACAAGTCCAAGTCTTGTTAAAAAGTCCATTTGATCAATGGTGCATCGGTCTTTCTTTGTTTAGTGTGAGCTGGCATCTTTCGGCGCTGGCAAACTCACATCTCTCAAACATGACGCTGCATTCGCTTGTATGTAAATTTAAAAAGTAATAGCCAGCAACTTTAAAACAAAAGCAATAAATTTGTATAATGATTTTCCACAAAATCACAAAAGCCAGTAAATCATTTTCTTATGAGGATCATTATGGAGTGTTTGGGGGCTAAAATGGAACAAACTGCATGATGTATTCCATTTTTAAACCATGGGGTTGAATATGATGTCAGCCCACCCTTTTCACCCTTTTGCAGCTTCAGTCTGCATGCCTAGGTGCTTGATTTCATAAACCAGAGACCATGGCATTAACTGAAAAACCTGAATTCAACAATTTGGATCAGTGATTTAATAGTTATAGTGTATTTATGTTTAACCTCCTAGGACCTGGCGTCCACATATGTGAACATCACATTTTGGGTTATTTAGACCAAAATACTAAATTCTGCTCTACAAGGGCCTGATATCCACTTACGAGGACATTATACTGCTACTGTTCTATCAAAATTTTAAACAAATATCCTCATATGTGGCTCTTATTTTTCTTAAAAACAAAAATAAGGTAAAAAAAATAATTTGTTTTTACATTCATCGGGCCCAATCAGCCCAAATATCAAAGAGAAATTAAAAATGCATGCCGTGGAAGAGTTCGGGTCTTAGGAGGTTAAATGCTAATTTCCCATTTACATCACATGGGCTGGTAATAGACTACCAATGGGCTGGATGTGGCCTCCAGGCTGTACAATGCCCAGCACTGACACTGGTTACACTTACAAGACACTTTATTAACAACACTTTGCTAACACTGTGTTGCGCCCACCTTTTCTTTTAAAGCTGCCTTAGTACTACAGATTCAAGAAGGTGCTGGAAACATTTTTCTTGAGATTTTTGGCCAAATAGTCGCCGCAGATTTATTAGCTGCATACCGTGATATGGATCTTCTGCACCGCTACATGCCAAATGTGCTCTATAGGATTGAGATCAAGTGACTGTGGAGACAATCTGACTAAGATGAACTCAGTCACAGGTTCAAGAAACAACTTTAAGATTATTTGATCTTTGTGACATGGTAGATTATCTTGCTGAAAACAGTCATCTGAACATTAGGCTGTGGTCATAAAGAGAGGGACATGATCAGCAAGCTGGATCATGTCCCTGGATCAGCTGGATCAGAAATCAAGACTCATCAGACCAGACACTGTTTTTTAAGCCTTCTGTTGTCTAAATTTGCTGAGTCTGTTTGAACTGTAGCCTCAGTTTCCTGTTCAGGACGGACTGCTGTTGTGGCTTTCTGCTGCAATTCATCTATGTCAGTGATTGAGGTGTGATTATTCGATTGACGGTTGCCTTCCTATCGGCTTGAAGTAGACAAGCCATTCTCTCCAGATTTCTGGTATCAACAAGACATTTTCACCCACTCACTGGGTATTTTATTTTTCAGACTCTTCTCTGTAAACCCTAGAGTTGTTGGGGTTCAGATACTGAAATACTCAGACCAGTCCATCTGGCCTTAACAACCTTTCCCAAGTTCAAACAATTTCACCTCAAAATTTCAATTCACTTCGGCAGGTTGTATTGGGCGTGTCTGCTCGCCTAAATACTAGAGTGTGAATTTTGTTTGATATGTTGCTGTCAAATTTTGCCTGAATAGCTGTTGTAATTATTTCTGTATGGCATAAAATGTGAACTACCCCTTTACTTTACTTTTAGGAAATACTAAAACAATATAAAATGTACTGTACAGGCCAACAGGGGGTAGCCTGATCATACAATATATAGGAGTTTGTTCACAAAACTGAGCTCCCCACACTTTCCTGTTTTGGAAAAGAGGGAAATGGGATAAGAGTCATGAAAGCTCTTATCCTATTTGTTCATGCAGTCACATATAAAAACAAACTGACAGTTTTGGCAAGGAGTGGTGTATGTTGGAGAATCCAGATTTCAATCTATAAGGTAACAGGCAATTGTTGTAGTTGTTTCTGTATTTATTTAGGCATTTCAAGCTCTTGAACTTTGGTTCACAGGCCAGTAAGCAAGGTTTCTTAAAGTTGTAACTTGAGTTTTTGCTATTAAAGCCTTCAAATGTTTGTACACAGCACGTCAAAGATAAAGGAGCTTATTTCCTGGTCGGGTCAGATTCAGAGCAGGAGGTGAGGGGCCTTCCTGCAGTATAACAAAGTTATCTGTGCGCTTTTGCCATGTCAACCCCTACATTTGTCTTAGACTGGGGACGTGAATACATTTTTTTGTGTCAAAAGCTGGGGAAGGGGTTTTGTGTCTGTATGATCTAAAGAACAAGAACAACAAAAGGATTTAAAAAAGGTAATATTCCAGTTTCCGCTTGTCCCGTTCGGCCATTCAGAGCACAAACAAAAAAGTGGAGTTTCCACAGGAGTGATGTGACATTAAAATCCACATTACACGTCGAACTGCTTGATTGTGCTCGTAATGGTTGCCACCACTGAATTAGATGACACAGAATTGCAATGGTGTTGCTGTGTTTGACCAAAAACCTTGTATTCATTGGAGGTGGTTAGTATATATACAAAGACTACACTCGGATAAACACATCTTAACCTTGTGATGCAAACCAGACGTAATATCTAACTAATAAACACTGATTTGTGGGTTTCGAGTGGTGGGCGTTTTAAACTTATTGTAGCAAGTAAACACCTCTGTGTCTGCAAACCAGAATCCCCAGTAAGGCGTAGGAAGAGGGCAGCGTGGGCTTCGTTTGGAGGACTTTACAAACAGGTGAGTCACTGTTTTTCGGAGAGTTCAGAAACCCATCTCTCTGTAGGCCACCACATTTGCTAATTGTCTAAGCTACTTTAGACCACTAAAAGTTAAACAACCACTGATGCATACACTGCATTGAGTTGACATCTTAAATGAATGAATAACCTCCCCAAAAGGTTTAGGTCATCGTATCCGGCAGCTGATTCTTCTTAAAAGCAGATTTGTCTTTTTTGTGTTTCTCTTTGCACAGGTGGTCATGTTTGGATGTGCATTCTAAGTAGAGTAAATAATTAAAGCAGGGTAAAATGTCCTTCTTCCTTCTCTACTCTGTAGATAATTTATGATTGCCATAATTATTTGAAAGCCCAGTTTTAAAAAAACAACAATGTAGCCAGGAAGATGTGGGCCCTTACCCAATGAGTGAAGCTGTTAGGTCAACAAGTTATCCTCTGACGTAGGTTATGGGGAGGCGGTGATAAAGGGTCACAGTACATTGTTACAGAGTAAAAACGGATGTGGCTAATTAACCTACACCGTTTTTTCAGCTTCCCGGCAAATGCCCACTCTACTGATGTGCTATTCAATACATTGTGACTGTAATAACGCATAATTATCTATTATATTTCAGGCCATCTGAAAACATCAACTACATATTCTGGGATTTAGACATCACTGGAGGATATTGCACTGAATGAACTGTTAGTCTTGAAAAATTTTAGTATTATTATTTTTTGATTCTGTACCCTAAAGCACTAAAAAAATTGTAATCTAATTTGCATGGTTATCTAACGCAGTATAATGTGTTAGATAACCATGCTTCTCTGCAGGACAGGAACAGACTCCTCAATTTTGTCAAGAAGACCATTAAATCACTACTGTGCAAAAGTGTCAAGCCACCTCTCATTTATTTATATTTTGCTAGGAAAATTGAAAATACGTGCAAACATGCATGCATATAACTTTAAGTTTGTACAATTCTAAAAAGCTTTACAGTCAATCTTTGGTTTGACCACCTTTATTCTTTCACAAAGCCCAAACATTTTTTTTTTTTTTTTGCCATTTCTTTATAAAGTCTTCAGGAATAGTTTTCTATCCTTCTTGAAGGACATCCAAAGCTCTTCTTTGGACGTTGGCTTGTTGATGTTTTTATGATGCAACAATGGTTCAATAATTTTGTTGCCTGCGCTATGAGAGGAGGACAATCCATGACTGACAGTGTTTTTCTATCTAGGTATGCTTTTACCACATTGGGAGTGTGTTTGGGGTTAATGTCATGTTGAGAAATGAAGCTGTTGCCAATTACACACTTCCTAGATGGTACTTTTCTATGTTCATAATTATTGATGCAAAAACACAGTATAAAAATACAGTTATCTTTGGTATTTTTCATAGATTAAACAAAGAAAATAGGAACTAATTACGTGTTTTCAGGCCCTGAAGTACCTAAAGATAAAATGTGTGTGTGTTATTTGTGGGCACAAAACTGGTTCATCTCCTGTGTTAGGTGTTGTTTTTGACTTTTTTATTGAATTATTCGGCTCGAGACTTTTCCAACGTACTGTATGAGAATAACAATATTCTTTTCGCATACTGAAACTAATGAAAGATAGAAAATGCAGCGCATGCAATACCTTTGATTGTACACAGATTACAATCCCAAAGGGGATGCTGTGTAAAATGTAAATTCAGTTCAATTCAATTTTAATTACCGTATAGGGAGACAAATCACCATCGAGGTACTTTATATTATAAGGTAAAGACCCTACAAATAAAAAACCAATACAGTTTTTTATAATTTGCAAATTTATGAAACACATATTTTATTCATAACAAGTCAGAAACATAACTGGGTACCATTTTTTCTCAGAAGCAAAGATGAGCATTGGTTCACCTTCTTGCAAATGAAGCAAAACAAAAAAAAATCTGCAAACTGGGACAGAATTATCATCCTCAGCATAAAATTGCACAGGCTTTGGATAGCTCATCATAAAGTACATAATATCAAAAATTTCAGTGAATGTGGAGACAAGAGACAAGACAGAAAATCAATACCGGATGGTTGTTCCAGCAGCACTGCATGAAAAACAGGCGTGATTCTGCCATGGAATCACTGAATGGTTTCGGGAACACTGCATGAAATCACACTCTTTGGACACAGTTCCCTGTGCCTTCCACAAATGATGTAAAAGCTGAAGAAGTCATACATGAACGCTGATGCAAAAAGTAACTGTCTTCTTTGGGCCAAAACTCATTTAAAATGAACTGAGGACAACTGGAAAACGGTTATGTGTTCAAATGTATAAAAATCTGAAATTTTTTACTCACCTGCCTGCAGTCCAGATCATCACTAGGTGAGAACATTTGGTCCATTAAATTCAAAACGAGCCAAGTTTCTTAAAACAGTTGATTTTCTCAGTTTAAACATTTGACATTTATCTTCTACTCTCCATTGTAAATAAAATGTGAGGTTATGAAGTTTGCAAATCCTTGCTTTTTCTTTTTCTTTACATTTGTACACACCATCCCTATTTATTTGGAAGTGGGGTTTGTACACTATGGTCTTTTAAATCTAAATTGAAAGTGGCTGCACACTTTTTAAATTAAATGTGTTCATAACCATGTATTTTCAGAATTATAAAAATACATACATCATATATGAGCTGTTCTTTTATAGAAAACGCTGTAGTAATTCATTGTTTACTTAAGTGAGGTAATACATTTATGCACCACCAGGTGGCAATACGTGACAGATTTGTGTTCCTCATGACTCAGCTTTAGCCTTTTCCATTTCCTCTGTGCCCCAAACACCATCCTTCAGGCTTCAACAGTGAGTGTGAGCACTGACTATGTGTTGTGTTGATATTTTAGCATGAATCATGTAAAACTCCAGCATGTGCAATGACACAGCTTTGTTTGGAAGTGCAGTATTTATTCCCACGTACTGCTCACTAAACAGTCAGCAGCTGCAGAGCAAGTTCTATAGCATCAATAAATTTTCTGTAGTACTCGGCCATTTCAAATGTTTATATTATTCATCAGTAACACAAACAAGCTGCTTTCTTTCCTGTAGAATTTTGCAATTTCCATGAAATCCTGTAATACTGATTGCGCACATTAATAATTGTAAAATAATATGACATGAAGTGGCTAAAAGGGCAAGCAAACAGTTTACAGGGCACTAAATTTAACTCTATCAACAGCTTTTGCTTGCTAGAATAGTCCAAATGTAACTGTTGTTGCAAGACTGGTGCAACCATTATTTTAGTGCCGTCAGATGCTCTTTTAGGAAGATATGAAGGAAATCTTAACATACTCACTGGGAGATTATTATGTTTTATAAATGCCATAAACATACTGTAATCCTTTAGCACATCTATTATGTCCCACTTAATGAGTCATTTGTTCAGGGATGTTATTGCACAGTACATGCAACATGGAAAAGTGTGTTTTTAAAAAAACAGGTTTTTTGATGGGACATTCAAAGGCCTATTAGGCTCAAGTAGTTCTGTTTTTTGGTACTGAAGCGTTAGATGTTTTATTTTTAGGCACAAAACTGAGTCAGTGGTGCTGTAACATAACAACACGTGTTTGGTCACCCAAGATTTGAGCATGTTTATTACTAAATATTGCTCTCAGCACTCAGCCTTCTAAATCCAGGACTTTTTTTCTTTTTAAAAGATGTATTAACAAATTCGTCTTGCTGAAATTTTGACTTTGGCTCGTTTTTCTCTACCTCAAATTTGTCTGCACAAAGCACAAATGCAAAATGGGTTTATGTGCAAAAAGGGAAATGCTTCTGGAAATATTAATTTGTCTAAATTTAAATGAACCCTTTCAGTCTCTGAGGAGGATTTTGATTATATTAAGGGGACATTAGCAACAGTTGGTACATACAGGTGCAGAGGGGTCTTTGAAAATGAAAGAATACTCTTTAGTACGTTTACATCGCAGTCTGTGCCTGAGATGCGACACTAGCTCAGTACAGATTATTAAAAATGTAAAGCATAGTTGAAAATAACCTTAAGTGGTCAGAAATAGCATGATTACGATCACAGACTTTGCTAATGGCTGCCCTTACCTGCTTATATTAGTTCAGTCAGCATCAAACAATTTGTGAAAATTGGCATTTCATTCACACTTAAGTGGACTGTACCAGATGGTAGCAACTGAGACTGACAGACTGAGAGATTTTTCATTAAATCAGTCCTTAAAGCACTCACTGACACTACTTTAATGCAGCCATCATGGGCTGGTACACGGACTTCTCCAGTTTGTTTGGTATCTGTTATATATTTTCAGGTGATGCTGTGGTTGGGAATTTGAGGCATGCATTAACTGAGAGTATTAGCAGAGCTCCATCTCTGGACCCATGCTGAGCTCCACAGCAGAACACCACAGAGTTAATCTTTAACTGTCTGATTTGATTTAACTTAAAACATCATGTATGAATGCAGTCTAATTTAACAGTGCTTTAAATCCGTCCTACTACACTGTTTATCAGTGCACAGTCAGTGTTAGAGGTTGCAAATGTTGAATAAATCCAGTAGTAAAAGCTTGGCAGTTCAGCGTGTGCTCTCTTCATTTTTGCAAATGCTGGAACACTGAGTAGTGAGAGCTCACTTCAAGGCGGAGTAACAGTGAGTGGGCACTGCAATTTCCTCTCTTTCTGTAGTCAGACGCAGTTGTGGGGGTGTTTGTATATATCCATAACCTGCGTCATACTGTGTACTCACATGCTTTAAAATGAGATCACTTCTTTCAAAGTCTTGTTTTAAATAGCAGTTATGGAAATGCCCATATTTGTAAGAATGATGGGCATTAAACGCTCGAGAGAATTTCCAATCTCAAAAAACACAAAGTGGACAAGAGAAAACGAGGTATTGGATCCAGCAGAAGACTCGTGTAATGTCTATTTTCTTATATGTATGCTCCCAATAAAAGTATTGATTCAGCTGTAGCCGTGAACATTACTAAGCGCCAGTTCTCAGCAGTGGGTAAGGTTTTTAGAGTGAGCAGGATGTCGTGCTCTAAACGATCCTTTAATTTGAGTATTGTGCAGAATATGCAAAGTGATGAGCAACGTACCAAATGTGAAGGATAGAGGAAACAGCTGTGTTGTCATCGATAAGAGCATCCTCATGATGAGACATGTGGGTGATTCTGTCTCCATGGCAACCCAAGATTCAACCGCTAGAACAGTTTGTGAAAGGAGGAGAACAGAAGATGCTGAGGCTGAAAACTTGGGACGTTTTTTGAACTTTTTTTCTTTTCCTTTCTTTGAGTATAATTTCATTCAGATATCACACATACAACTCCCACTCCTAACAGAGACATTTTTACAGTGGTTACTTGGTTACTTTATTACAATGGTCTGCTGTCGCGTTTAGCCACCTACTCGATCGTTCCCAAATGATTGTAGAAAAAGAGACTAATTAGACAATTGTGTCTTTTGCCTTAAGGACACGGCTGGCTTTTCGATTAGGGGAACAAGTGAAATGGTTTGAACTACTACTCTTTGACTAATTTTCACATCTATGAAAGCCATATACAACCCAGAAAATAGCAAATACTTTTGAAGGGGGAACGAGCCTTTAGAAATTTGAGAGCTACTGCTTTCGATTACTTTAATTCTCAAAGTCATATTAATCACTTCTTTTGTAACAACAAAGGAGAAAATTACTGTGTGAATGGGAAAAAGGTTTCTTCTGATAACTCCACAAAAAAGCTGTGCACTTACAATTAACTATTTGGGCTTTTTCTGAATCTTTCATTTTTGGTTGTACAGAGTATAACTTTTCTTATTGTTATATTTTGCTTGCAATAGTTTCTTTATCCAAGAAGACACACATGAATGCACATCCTAAGATGATGATATTGTTTAGTACAGAAATGATTTGTTGACTATGATAGCAACATTACTTGTACTTTATCTTTATGCTTAACATAATATTCCATCATTTGTTCCCATTTCTTTTGCAAAATCCAACTATGTCTTGGTGTGTGTCTATAATAATAATGGATTGCATTTATATATCACTTTTCGGGGCCCTCAAAGCACTTTACAATTCCACTATTCATTCACTCTCACACTGGTGGAGGCAAGCTACAGTTGTAGCCACAGCTGCCCTGGGGCAGACTGACAGAAGCTAGGCTGCCATATCGCGGCATCGGCCCCTGTGGCCAGTAGACGGTAGGTGAAGTGTCTTGCCCAAGGACACATCGACCGAGACTGTCCGAGCCGGCAACCTTCCGGTTACAAGACGAACTGCCAACTCTTTGAGCCACGATCGCCCTATGGTGTGCACTGTGTCCTTAAAAAATGTGAGGTAACTGGACAAGTGAAGAAGAAGTGGCAGAGCTATCTATATAGACCTGACATAGGAACTGAGACATCTGGCACAGCTGATCTATCTACTGTTCACAAAAACCTCATTAGAAATGGTCTCAGCTGTCATTGCTGTCAAAAAGGCATTCTCTCAAAAATTTGAAATTTTTTTGATGATCAACATTTGAAATTGTTGGTTCAAATCATTGTCAATATATATGGTGGACGTCAGGAGAGAGGTACAATAGTGAGAGTCTACAGCAACCCGTAAAAACCTGCGGGAGCTCTGTCATGGTTTGGGGTCATAATCTAGCCAGTGGTGTGGGGGATCTTGTCAAAATTGCTGCAGAAAAGCACCATCAGATTCTGATCCACCATGCAATACCATCTGATTGCCAGTGGCTTCATTTCTTAAGATGACAATGATCATAGTAGAGCTTTAGATGTCCTTTGAGAAGCCTGGGGAACTATTTCTAAAAACTTAATGCTTACCTAAAAGAGTTCAGGTTGTGTTAAAGAATAAAAGTGGTCATGTGTATTCTGTGTTTCTATGTATTTTAATACACGTCAGTAAATTGCTGTACCTATTGCCCATTTTCCTACAAAATATAAAAATATTAGTGGCTGTTCAATACTTTTGCACAGTACTATATGCAAGTTGAAGTTGGAAGAGAACATTATGACCTAAATTTAGGTCAACAATTAGTTCTGAGTGACTATATCTTTTGATGTCCAGCCATCTGGCCATGGTTCTCTATTAAGTTGTGATTAAAGGATGAAAGCCAATCTGTGGGAGGACTTTTTCTTAAAAATAAACTTAGAAGATTGTCATTATCACACACTAAAAGTAAGAACGTCTTCTGATGTTGTCAGTTATACTGATAGGAATCAGTTGTGGTGCCTAATTAAACTGAAAAATTAATGAATTTGACTTTGAAGGAAGTAGAAATAATTGATGCTATCTTCAAACAGAAAGCCCGTCATTTAAAGAGCGCTCAACTGTATCCAGAGTTGTGCGTCTTTATGTAAAAGCCATCTGCAAAGTGTGATAAGAGGATAATATATATATCTACAACTATTTCCTCACCTGAAAATTTTTATCCCATGGGTTCTCAGCCAAGGCAGACAGTGTCGCTGCCTTTTGTGCTGCTTCACAAAGAAATCTGATGGGTGACGAAAAAGCAGTGCAGATATCTGATTGTTAAATATCTCTATTCACTTGTCAGACTTTTGACACTGTTCTAAATTTGGTAAAAGAGGAAGAAAAGAGCCAAAAAAATTGTTAAAAAAGGAACTTAGTGAGAAGAAATGATAAGGGATTTCTTTATTGAA
Source organism: Neolamprologus brichardi (assembly GCF_056152115.1). Classification (NCBI taxonomy): domain Eukaryota; kingdom Metazoa; phylum Chordata; class Actinopteri; order Cichliformes; family Cichlidae; genus Neolamprologus; species Neolamprologus brichardi. The sequence goes on from NC_142115.1 coordinate 24,112,596, forward strand.
ACACTGGCTCCCAGGAGAGTAGCTCTAAATGCACGAGTTTAGAGTCTCCCCAAACTTTAACAACTGAGAAATTCTATCAAAGTGCTTATCAAAGAATATATTTTGCTGTACAATTCTTTTTTTTATAACTGGCGAGCGTTAGCTCATTGATACCTCTGAAGAATGGAGTCTTTGAAGTTACACGTACGTGTTCGAAATGTGTGAATGCTGCTTTTATCACACCTCTATTTTCCGTGGCTTTATCGGGAGACCGTAGGTGGTTAAATTGGAAAAGGAATAAAGGATGGAACTCCCTGGTGGAGTAGCATTTAGTGTTACATTACATAATAGTTCAGTATTACGGTACAAGCTGTACACCAGCGTGTACCGTGTATTGCCTCCATCTCTTCCTCTGTACGGCCCTAGTAATGCACCGCTGGAAATAAAGATATCTAATGATGCCCCGAATTCAGCATTCAAGTGCATCAACTTGTTTGCTGTTGCTATTAATATCAGTCTTTTGAGAACAGTCACAGAAGAGTGTCAAAGCCGGTTTGTCATCCACAAAAGACACAAAACAGGCACAAAGGAGATCGTTATATCCCAACGACACTAAATATAGTGCCTGTGAAACATCCTGCAAACAAAGACGTACGTGGCTGTAAACTTCCACCTTCCTTGCTATTCTGATCAGTTTTGAAACGTGAGAATGCTCATGATAAAAGTCTTTTTGGCAGATAGCCTGGATTCTCGGACACTCAGCGGCAGTAAACGCAAGTGTGTGGGACCAGTTTCATTATTTTGGTCTTAGTTTGACTGCTGAGCAGCTTTACTGTAATGTGCTGTAATGTTGAACATAAAATCATTTAAAAGCATGAAGGTTTTAACTATCCATGTTTTAATGATACCTTAGTAATATAATAAAATTACATTTACACTTAATTTTATGCTTTAAACATTTGTGGTGTTTTTATTTTCCCCCCCTAAAATATCTCTAACTGAAGATTTGTCAAGGCTGAGGTGGAAAATGGTTCCAGTCTGTGTGTTTATGTTGTGCAAACTATGGAAACAGACATCTTTGAATTCTCTTATTAGATTATTAGACGATAGGTGTTCCAACACGTGGTTATGCAGCAGCGAAGGGACGTGCTCCGTTCACCTCTCTGCTTTCTGATTCACAAGCACCTCACCCCCTAACCTGGGTGGTGGCTGACTTTCACAGCATTGTTCCAAGCCTCCCATTCTCCGCCATTTTGTTTCCTGTGCAGGTCAGGAAGTCCTGCTTGCAGCTGTTCCCAGCATTGCGAACTAAAGAGCTTTGCAGGCAAAAACACACACACACTAAAACACAACAGTAAACACACATCCCCTTCCTTTGTGCTTCCCCTCAGCCTGTGCTCAGGATGCCCTTTTCAGATGTGAAGATGACCCCCAGGAATGATGGGATGAGGCCAAAAGCATGTATGCTTTTCTTTTGAGGACAGCATCGCTTCTTGTACGTAAGCGCTACGTGTGCAAAAAGCTTGTAAAAATATTGCAACATACAGGTACTTCTGAACTAGCTCCAACGCTAGGAATATTAGCAGTTACAGTAATGTAACAGTGAGTATAAAACAAAATGCATTATGTTGTTGGAGATTTCCAGAAATCTCTCATTTATCTGGGAATGTGTTCTCAGAATCATTACTTTTGTATTTAGTTTTTCCCGCAGCGTGAAAATGTAAATGAAACCGTGATCCTTCTCAATAGCACAGAATGTGGGCAATTTTACAACCGTGGGAAAACACCTAATGACCTTGTTCTTACTGAGAAGCTGATGCCCTCAAGTCTCCATGCTGCAAAAGTTCCTGGAGAATGAATGTTGATATTAGCTTGGAATCAACAACTACATCACACAATTGTTCAGACACCTCATTTGCACTGACTCTGATAACCCTTTTTGTCTTCCAGTCCTTTAACCATACGGTTTGCAATCACTCACATTCTTTCAGCACATAAAGATCACATAGGCTATTTGATGCTAATGAGCAGCCTTCACAAGCATGAATGCACGTTTTTGGCTTTAAAGGCAAAAGTACCAAATGCAGACACAGAATTCTTGATTCTGTAGCCGGATGTCAATCTGTTGTTTATTGTAAGATAAGAGCAAAAATCAGCTGAAAACTTGCAGCATTGTTCATTCAGCACCAGTAGAGTTAAATTCAGCACTTTGAAAGTTTGGTCCACACCACAGAGAGTTAAAACTACACATCTAAAAATGTGTCAGATACTTTACGCCATGAGAGCTGCAGAGACTCCCTTAATAACTGAAATGTAACACTTGTCAACACAGGTCAGGATTGACGTTATGCAAGATGAGCGTGTTTTAGCAAACATTAACACCGTCATATTTATTTTTAACGCTAACCACGACTCTGTCTATTAAAATTAAGGAGTTGCAAATGTGACTTATTTTTAAGTCTTGTAGCACTGATTGACATTTCAAATACTATATTTACCATTTCAAGCAAAATTGTATTAAACAGAGCTGGGAGAATGTCCAGGCATCCATCCAGTTTCTCAACCACACATCAAATTTATGGTTGCAGGAGGGGTGGAGCCTATCAAGTGTCATTGGATGAGAAACTGGGTACACCCTGGAAACACACACTGTGCTGTGAAAGTAGCTTACTGCTTTTATATCATTAATCCCCCTTCACTCATGGTACAAAATAAATTCTTCATGGACAGCAACTGTAAGCTATGAGGAACTCTGTAGAGGTGGGAAGACCAGTAACACAAATGTACTACACAACTATAGTGCTGTAGAATAGCCTCATTACATACTGGTCCAGAGACACATTGTCTCAAAGAATGCTCAAAGTAACACTAATGAGATCCTGTGAAATCAGCACTGTATTTTGTTATTCACAGAGTACGACATTGCACTCTGTGTATCAACACCGGCTTTTAAAGAAAAACCTCCCTTATAGTGAAATTGGAGTAAACAGCTGTCCAACACAAAAACGACAAACACTTAAATTCTTTATTTATCCATTGCCTAGTTGCATTAGATCCCATAACAGAGTTAATATTTGCACTGATATTGGTCCTCATTTGGCCCACTTTTCCCATGATACAGGGGATTTGAGCTTATCAGCACATTTATAGTGTGGGAGGCAGGAAAATACTCTGGACATCTTGTTAATCCATCAGGCTTTACATCCTCTCCCATACCTGAGGGAAAATTTAGGCTGCAGTCCGTTTGAGTTGGAGTGTGAGAGGAGAAATAAAGGTTTGGAGGGAACCCATTAAAAAAATAGATGCATGAGACTTTACATAATTTTAAAGGTCCCATTGCAAAATGTAAGTAGGAGGTTTGATGTTAATTAACACTGGCATTATTCTGTCCTTGAGTAGTATGCATGATTACTCACGGTATAAGAAAAACGCTGCATAAAAGACATTTGAAACTGAATTAACATTTTTTTCTCTATGGTTGCAATATGACATATGATGTATAGCATATTTAAAGAATAAAAATTACTATATGTAAAAGTTCATCAGTGGAAATTTTTATTATAACGTTTATTTCACTTCCTGATTCTCATCTGTCCACATCAGTGTTTTCAAAAGGTGACAAATTACAACGGGGCCATTCGAGACGAGCACTCGGGACTAAAAAAAACAAGAATGCAGACAAATATTTCATCTGTGGCTCTTCCTTTGCAAAGAACACAATAGCTGAGTACATTTGAGTACAAGTACACAATTAACCAGCCATCACTGGCAGTATTAGGTGATGAGCAACAATGGTGACTAATGAAATCAAATTACTCTTCAAGTGTTATTCATATTTCTCTTTTGCATCTAAGTAAGGGTGTACTGCAAGGTACTCTATAAGCACATCCTTCATAAAAGAAAGCTGCTGTGTTTAAAATACTTGCTGACTTCAAGAAAAATGAAAATGGATCTCTCACATTCCAATAATTAATTGGGCTTCCTCTCCATATCCTTTGTTTTACCCTCTGGGGAAACTTGCTTCCTCTTCAGCACCATCCATGTGTTTCCTTTACAGGAGGATGCCACTCACACCTCTTCCACTCGGAGGGTTCCACCCTTTCCTCACTTAAGACCCTTGACCCAGTGATCCTGGATTGGGTGTGAAGTATTAAGTAATGCATTGTTTCATACATTAAATCCTGATCACATCTGTGTTAATTATGGGTGTGTGCCTGTGCATTTTTTTGAGTGAATGGGAAATATATGTGCTTTGTGTGCAAGGGGCTGTTTAAACAGTCTGGGAAAGTTATAAGTAGTTCAAGAAAAATCAAAAGAAAATCCAATTTGAGACATTTTATATGAAGTTCTCCTGTAAGCTCATGCAACATAGCCCGGATTTTATAATGTAACACTAAGCCGTAGCACTCCAGGGATCAGGATATGTTGTTTAAGGAATTAAATCTCTGCATTGGTATGTGATTCAACTTGGAAAGCAATAACTGGTTTATTGACACACCAGAAGAACAACATAACTTCATATTGCAGACAATTCATGCGAAGCATATTTCAGTGGAAATGAGGACAATGTGGGGGAACTTTCTTTTTCATAGTCTCTAAAGATGGCTGGATGAGGCTTGCAGTTGCAATAACAGCAGTCGAGCACATGGGGCACCATCTGCCCACACAGGGCATCTATATCCGTGGATTTACTTGTGACTCACTGAAAATAAAAAGAAGGAAAGGCTTTCTGACTAAAGGGAAAGAGGAGGAGTGAAAAGTCGGAACAGGCAAAGAGAGGAGAGAATAATATGCTCGAGACCAAGGAAGGTTAGTGAGTCATCACAGGGATTCCATGAGTGCGCAGGTTGGTGAAGCCTCCCTCATATCACTTTCAGAGGAAGAATCTCCCAGAGGGCAAATATGCAAGAACTAGAGAGCTTCCTCCTGCAGGGGAGCACTGACCTCAACTTCAAAGTTCGGTCATCTGAAGATGAAAAGGTGTGAATAAAGTTGGGATCACTCAGATCAAGAAGTATCAGAATCCCTGGATGCTGTAAAACACCTGAAGCCCACTGCCAGCCCACTTCCTGATCAGAGTCATTAAAGATTAATGCTGGGTGCTTTCAGCTCACTTAAAAGGCATTCAAGAAAATTAATGCATGCCCACATTTCCCCAATTTGTCAAAGGATACTTGTCTACATTTCTGGCATATTTAAAATGTTACTTCAAAGCCTCTGAAAGGCTTATGCTGATTTTTCACACGTGTGTAGGAATGTCCCTGTGAATGTGGCCTGGCTTGCACAACCCCCACATGTGTGAATACGTAGTTTTCACCCACCTGTGCGTGGTTATGTAGTAAGCCGGAATTCATGTCATTGGCACTTTCAGCACTTGCACTTGCAAACAGAATTTTTAATGTGAACATCCAGCAGGGCACAGCAACAGAAAAGTAAATCCTGTGATGCATGTCATATGAAATACATGAAAATATGTCTAAAATGTGGCAAACAGAGTTAAATTCTACTCTGGTTAAATAACCTTTGTGCCCGTTGAATGAATTTCAGTAGCTGAGGCATGCCTTAGCATGGCATGAAAAGTATGTCATTCAAGTGGCACAGTTACAACTAGTAGTACGACATATTTAAGGTAACAGTATATTCAAAGCCCTGTTATAAGAAGTATTGTTCAAAAACTTTATTAGAAATGACTCCATGCTCTACATGTAGTTCAACTACTGTGTGACTAAAGTACCATTCGGTTTCCTGTCAATTTTTTAGACAGAAGTTGCAATATTTGGACAAGAAAGGTGGAGAATTATCAGCTAACATTAGCAAGCTTCATCCATAGACTGAATAGATGCTACCCACACACACATGCACATATACCCATTAATTAATAGCAAGTATAAAAATAACATACTTTAATTTTCAATGCCAGAAGGCCCAAACTGTATTTTGTACATGGCTGTATGCAGCTTTTTAATGCTGCTTAATAAGGCAATTTAACATGGGAGTCACTGGGGACCAACTTACTTTTGGAGTCAGACTCAGCTGGACACTGCAGTTTGGGTCCAGAGTTTGCTGCAATACCGTACTGACTATTTAATCTGACAGGAAATAGTGAAGTACTGGAAGTCAGCTGGATTTCTATTTTTAGTTTATCACCGCTAACACATTCTTCAGTATAATAACAGAAATTGTTTACTAAATGTTTGTTGTGATTTGCTGTTATTTTTGTACTTCCTCTGTTAGCTTTGTTACCATTCCCAGAGAGAGCTTATGTGACAACACTTAGCTAGGTGGGGTACTGCTCAATTAGGGATATTTTTTGTGGCTAAAGGAAATGTCCTATTTCAGCCATCTAAAACAGTAAGATAAGAGATCAGCTTCATGTTGGCCTGCTGATTGATCAAAGAAACAGGCTGTCAAAGGTGCTAATACACACACACACACACACACACACACACACACACACACACACACACACACACATATATATATATATATATATATATATATATATATATATATATATAAAATATGTGAGTTATACTGTATTTCAAATCTTCCCCAAAAGCCCAGTGGCTGCACATGGCATTTGAGGTGCATGGGCAGACAGTCCTTTATATAATAATCCCAAATATCAACCACACTGACATTTACCCCATTTCCATTTTTTTCTCTCATGAGCAATATTTCTGAATATCAAAATGTAAAGAGCTAATCAAAATCCAAATCTTTGCTCTAAACATATAACACTCTGGAACATTATCATCATTAGCTTTACAGTTTCACACTGAATATGTCAAAGTCTTAAGTGATTAAGTGGTAGTGATTCCTCCGCCCTGAACTTAATCTGATTCAGGCACAGTGTTTTCTATCAACAAACACTATCAACAAACACTGTATTCCCCCCCCCCCAGGCTGTTTACAAAATACAGTCTAAGGTCGATGTCATCTGTGTCAGTGTTTAGAGCTAAATTACTAAGCCCGGAAATAATGGATGAGGTCATTTCTGCTGGCAAAAAGTCTTCTAGGGATGTTTTGAACACACAGGATAGGGGCTGGGCATTGTAAGTGGGGAGGCAGGAGAGGAAGGGGAGGACCTTGTAGGCCTTGGCTCTCGATGTGTGCAGCTGCAGGAGCGAAACAATAATGTGAAACAAACAGTGAAAGGAATAAATATGACCTCTCCCTCAGGAAAGCCCCTCTGGTACCTGGAGGATAATATGACAGCCTGTGATTAAGGCACTACCATCACTTGAAGCTGTCATGACATCAGAAATAATTAACTTCAAAGTCAGTTTCGGTGAGAAAGCACAGGCAACCAGATGGTCCGGTGTCCATTTTTATTGCTAAGCTAAGAAAGCTGTACATTTTTAGTGTGCTTGCTAGAAGCATGTCTCTGAGGAAAGTAATGTCAATGTCAATCTGAGTATTGTTTAAGCACCACTACCTACCTGATCATGTGCCTTGCACATGGTTTCAGCAGGATAACACATGAGGTCACCAAGCACAAATCATCTCAAACTTAAACTGAGAGTTCACTGGACTCAAATGACAGTCACCAGTTCACAGTTAAAGAGAGCACCTTTGGGTTGTGGCGGAACGGAAGATTCACTTTATCAGCTAACAAATCTGCAGGAGCTGTGTGATTCTATCATGTCAAGATGGACCAAAATCTTAGAATATGTTCAGTACGTTGTTGAATCTATACCATTTGGAATTAAGGTCTTGTAAAGATACTAGGTACTAGCACTGATCACAAAGTGACCAGTGAGTCTAAATTACCATTACACAGACAATATTGATCCTAAGAGGATGAGGTATGATGTTTACAGTGATCCAGTTATTAATTAAATGACTTACCATAAAGTTAGATTGAGACCTTTTCTGTCTCTGGATACATTTTGACATTTTTCTAATAAATCCCCAAACTAAACAGTCACAATGAACCAACATTAAAGAAACCACAAAGTCCCCTTAAGGAGTTGGGCTGGGCAGTAGTAGCAAAAACACACCCAGCTTTCAAATGTTGTTTGGTTAGGTTTAGGCACCGGCACCACTCGGTTAGACTTAGGCATGATTGTGTTGGTTAAAAATACACTAGTTTAAAATGGTGCCAATTTCCATTTCCATTTTGTAGGCGAGGAGAGCTGTGGTGGTTCAAATCAGCTTGGAGCCAGTGACATGTGTTCATATTCTAACATTTAACTTTGATGTTAGATTCCCAGTTTACTATGTTAGCACTTACCTCAAAACACTGCTGTGCCTGTAAGTGCAGCCTTACAGAGGTACTGAGGCTGCTGACTTCAGTTAGACAAACATGGACGTTTTATTGCATGAATTATAAATAAACTGTCAGGCAGACTGTCTAAAGCAGTCGGTTGAGGTACAACCTAGTTAGGATGGTTAGGATGCCTTCTGGGCACCTGCTTTGGAGGTTATCCAGCCCAACTGGGAGCAGACCCCAGGGTAGACCCATAACCACTGGAGAGATTATATAGGTCATCTAGCCTAGGAATGCCTTGGGATCCCTCAAGAGGAACAGGAAAGTGTGACTGGAACTAAGAACCCCAGGAATACCCTGCTTAATCTGCTGCTATCACAACCTGACTTTGGAAGATTACAACAAAAAAATTCATAAAATAATTCTGAATATAAAAATCCCCAATTACATGTGCTATATTTCAATGAAAAACAGCTGAAGTAAAGCTTAATTAACGTCCATCATTCTTGTTATTATCAGTTAACACCGCTCTAAGCTTCCAGTGTCCTCTGAGTCATCAGAAAGACTGAAAATAAGTGAACGAGAGGGGTGGTATGCAATGTTCTTGGCATCCAACATTGACGTGTGGTTATTTTTATTTTGTCAGTTATTGTTCTACTCTCTGTAGTCTATCATTCTTATTCATGAGCTGCAATTGCTATTTTTGTTGTTGTTGTTTTTTTAACCACAGATTGGTTTCATTTTGGTCGCAGCATGCAAAATTTAATTATTCTAGCCCCCTGGATGAAACATTGCGTCACCTTTGTAATGAGTGGGGAGCCAGCACGAGAGGCTAAAATACATTTTGTAGTCAAAAAGAAGACATATATAAATCTTGATGCATCAAGATACTCTTGCATGCAGGTTCCTGAAAAATAATTGCAAAAATCTGACATGTGTTGCATCATCTGTGGAGCGGTCTCTCATCTGTGTATTCAGTCCAGCACTCACTGATTGCAGCAACCCAGAATCATTTGCTGACAAAGTGCCTCATAGTTAAAACAGAGTAGTGCTGAAATTACATTCATTTATTTGTTAGATGTCCCCACAACAAACCGTGGAGAGCAGTATAAATGTGACATGCTATAGTAAGACATTTCTTGGACAGAGGGTCAGCTTGAGTTCATAAATATTTGTCTCACTATGCCTGACGTAGCCCCTCTCCCGTGTTGTTTCCCATCCTGTTTACCTATGCACTCGAGCAAGAGAGCCTCCTCTATATACCCTCAACCCATCATCTGGGTCCTCATTAAAAAGTGGAGTGCAGCTGCTAGGACAACGCGGGGGCAGTTGTTGCCCTGAACTCTGGTTAGTATAGGGAAGTTCACCACATTTGAAAGCCGCTAGTTAAACGCCATTGACCTGTCAGTCATACCACAGTGCTAACAGCAGTACATGCTGTACCCATTGTAAGAAGTTTTCCCTTTCACAGCCACATGGCAATGGCATTCAAGTAGATGGAAAAAAAAGAAAAAGAAAAAAACACCCACTTAGATGTTTTATTGAGGAAAAAAAACATCTGATTTTGTGTGCAGTAAAGGTCAGTCTTCAAACTGTCTTATATGCCGTTACCATGCAGAAAGCATGCTATAGAAGAACACAGAGAAAGGAAGAGGAGACAGTGTGTGACCTTTAGTAGACAGTCTGTAGTTTGGAAAGAGCAGCACAATCTTTTCCAGCTCTCTGAAGAGCCAGAGAGGATTCTGGGTGCTTAACTCATTGTAATTACATGTTAGTCCATCTAGATGAGAGGACAGAGCAGTCAGCTAGGGCAAGTGAGTCGGAGTGATTGGCACTGTGTGCAAAACTACTCTAGTCTATAATTAAATTTGGCAGCAAAATGTACTTCAACTAAACCCTAAATGTTCAAGTGTTTATTCTGCAATACTCCTTTTCAAAATGTTAAATTGGCGCATTAACCTGCTTGTTTTGATTTGTGTAGACCTGTGATCTACATGTGTCTTGCACACAAAATTAATACGAGTTCATACACTGAGCCAATTTATTTTTCTTGTTTTTTGGGTGTGTTTTTTTTCTACAAGTCAATTGCCTTGAACTAAGCGTATTAAATGTAAGTGTGGAGTAATGTCAATACTTTATGTGCTACATATGCAAGTTATTTAGTGCAAGAGAAAGAAGGAAGGGCAGGACGTTCTGTAAATGCGTGACAGGATGCATCTGTGCGTGTGAGCGCTACTGTGTGTCTGTGCTTGTGTGTATGTATGTTACCCAAAAGTGTTAAATAATGCCCACATGGGGTAAGGGTGGCTAGTGTTGCTTGGTGGTTGGTTGGACATGATGATTCTTGACAAAGTGTCTGTGTGGTTGTGTTTCTACATGAAAGTGTTTGTGTGTGGCTGCAGGGACCAAGGCTCCAGTGGAGCTGACAGTAACTCCAAGCTTCTTTGTCTGAACTTCACCCCCAGCATTAACAGAGGCTTTGCACAGACATGAAGAGACTGAAAATGACTTTCAAAAGAAAATCTTCTCTTCCTCAGCAGCATCGACACGGACATCAGCAGAGACACATGTGGGTTAACACCTGCTCAAAGGCACAAAAATAACATTTGTCAATTTTAACAAAAGTAGTCATTCTTTTTTGTCATATTCATTGTTACTATTTTTAATTTAATGTCAATATACAAAAACACGTCATCAGGCTCATTATTGTTATCGCAGTGCAGTATTTACACAGCATTGTTACAATATTGCTTCAAATTAGTCACGTCACATTATTAGCACTTTTGACACGTAAGTATTTGTCAAACCCAATAAATAAGACATCTAATAAATACTAATCTTCATTATCTCTGCAATTCCTTCTGCATTATAAATAATTTAGTTGTCTGTCTTAGTAGATGTTTGTATCATTCTTACCAAGCAAATATTTCTATATATTATTGTTTTTATTTATGTTATTTTCTCCACAATTTAGTAGTGAATAATCATCATTCTAACTTCCTATTTGTGTTCTGTCCTATCAGACGATGTTATGTACATTTTACTACATATATTTGGTTTTGGAACCCCAATAACTTGCTAAGAGATATACACGCAGATATATCCGGTTTAGATTGTTACAATAAAATATTAAATAATTTTATTTGATTACTATGGTTATATTGTTTTAGGTGAACTGCTGCAATGTTAACACTAGCAGTGACTTGTCCAAGCAAGGAAAGGAATCGTAGTTGATGGGGATGACCTTAAGAATAAACGTCTCCTTGACACATTATCTGTGTATCACCATGGATACTGCAACGGGAACCAGGCCAAACTTGAGCTATGATGATCTAAAACCAACGTGATGCGTCTTGGCGACTGAATGGCCTTGTTTGGTAGTTTTAATTTTCAGTCCAATAATGCTATGAATGTGCCAGCTGTTCTAAGTGAGGCAAGATTTTTCAGGAATGATGACATTTCTACATTGCCCAAATTTCTGCGTGTAATTGAGTTTAATGAACAGTAATAATTCAGTCACTGCACACAGTAAAAGAGCAGATTGTTTTATTCTGCCAGTATAAATGGTGCTTTGTTAACAAGGGAAGGATATGATGTCATGGCAAGATATTATAAGTGCAACTATTTAACAGTTTCTCTAGACCAACATTTGAGATAGAAAAAGAAAAGACAGCAATACCATTGTGTGCAATGAGTATATTGCATAAAATGTTTTCTAGGCATGTTTTAAGCGTTGGGAGCTCAAAACCTATGCCTGATTTTATTGTTATTTAAAGCTCTCAACTTTGGTGAAGGTTGGCATTTCTTTTGTGGTCATAAGAAGCCATAATAACGATGGTGCATTAAATTCTGTTGAACATCATAATCAAGTTGTAAAGGGCCTTAAAAGTTAGTCTATTCATTTCTCATGGAACAATTACAAATTTATCATTTTATATTTTTTTTACATCACTTACCATTATATTCTCGCCCATGTTAGGTTGCATAACTGCAAAACAGTGCAAATATATGACTGATTGAAGTTAGCTTTATAATGACTGACTAGCAAAACTTGCAAATGAACACAAAGGAACATGCAGTAGCCTGAGTTCCTAACCGACTGATATATAGAAAGATAAACAGTACATATATAGAAGGATAGATAGATATGTAATCACTGTGATGTAACCCCCTAACTTTGTGGAAACTCTTGAATTGAGCGTCTTGGTTTTTCACATCAAAATTGAGTATATTTTGCATGTTTTGCTAAGCTAACACTTATATTAACTATGTCAACCCCCCTCCAAGATGCCTCTCTATGCCAGAGCACATACTCCTTGGACAGTATGTCAGGACAATTATCTGCATGGCCATATTATTATTATTTTTTTTATTTTTTTATTTGTTTATTTATTTTTTTAAGCCACTAACAGAGTCAAGAGGGCCAGTTCAGGGACTTGAGCTAACACCTAGCAAACAGCTAGCATCTGGTTTGGGTCTGTCAGTCAAAGCAGCCACAGCCCAAGTTTAACGAAACTGGAACAAATGAGTCTAAAAATGTACCCTGTATAATTTGCATGAAAGCTGCATGGTAAGATTGGGTATATGAGTCTCTGGGGCTATGACTAGCAATATGATGAACAGCAGTTTTTAGCACTTTCATGCAATCATAATTTATCAGCATCAGTGACTGCAATTTGGTTAAGAGTTGTCACAATAACAAAGACAATGCTTTTCTATGAGGTTTGCTATGAGGCTAAACAAATCTGATTCAGTGTTACACGTGCTTCAACTGTTTATGCACAGCATGGCACAGGAGAAGCCAGTGCTAAAGATCACCAAAAGAGTATTGCAACAGGTTTTTTGTTGGGGTTTTTGGTTTTTGATTAGAGATTTTCTTCCATTGCTTGATTTTTTTCACTACTTACATTGTTTTGTCTTCATATATTCTGGTATATTTAGCTCAGTATATATTTTTTTCACTACAAAATTATGCAAAATAGACTACCAAGCAAATAATTTTAACACGTCTAACAGGAGAATCGCTTTGTGGATAGGGATGGAAGCTCTCTGTGCCTTGATCCAGGGACACTCTGTCTAATAATGCTGACATGCCCTTTAGCATATTTTGATATTGGTATTTCAGCTGTGTCCGAACAAAAATACAACAAAAACTTTTAATTCATTTATCAAATTTTTTGGCTGTTGTCAGCCTTCATTAATGGTGAATAATTCAACAGGACCGCTTCTAAGATGAATTTCAGAGCTTCTAATGGACCCTGGCAAAGATCTCTATTCATTTATAGTGTTTCTTTGTGGTTGCATAACGTGTGCAATGTAACCTTTGTGGTGGGGGGCGCTGATCACTACAGGAGCAAGAAGAGGCTGCAACAGAGACAAAGACCAGAAAACAGAAACGAAAGGTGGTTAAATCAAATCACAGCCATCCAGATTAAAAATGAAAGACTGCTTTTGGTAATAGGGCATAAAATGTCATGGGAGCCAGAGAATCATCATCACAAAAAAAAGCACTTATACCTGCAAACACGTTGCAAACTGTCTGTATGAAAATGGGGGAAATGCACCAGATGAGGAACAGAGAGCACCTGCTTTCCCATTCAGCGATCAGTGCTGAAGTGAAAAATTAATATTAATCAACCTTAAAGATTATGTGGTGAGCAGGGATGATGTCATATTTCATTCATGTGCTCTAATGGAAATATTTGTGTGTGCGTGTGTGTTATAGGCGCTCAAAATTTTAGCTGCTGCTTAAGGTTGTAAATAGAGAGAGAAGAAGCAGACACTGCATCAGAATTTGAATTCAGCAGCATTACCCCAGGCTGCTTCGCTCCCATTCAGTACTCACCATTGTTTTGTTATCACATGGTTTCAATCAGTTTGGGCTGTAATTGTGATTCATACCAAGATGTTCTTCAAATTCCAACAGTATTCCCTCTGCCATGACGGTTTTTTAGAGAAAACTGCACTTTTTTAACAATCTGTCTTGTACATTATATACACTACAACAGGTCATTAAAATACCATAAAGGTGCATACTAAAAGAGGACTACCCATCTGGGTATAACAGAGGATAGTGATAATCCTAAGAACGCTTTTTTAAAATAACTAACGCTCTCTATCACTGACGTTAAGAAAGACGTGTCCTCACATCACTGCGTGCTGTTCTCATCATCCTGAACTGTCCCGATTTGCTGCTATAATTCATGAGTCATGCTTCACATTCTTGACCTTCACACGTCACATCTTCTTTCGACAATCCCTTCATAGTCTTCAGGTCTTAAGGATTTCTCTTCGCACCCACTCTTTAACATCCCTCCCTGTGTTTTTCCTGTCACACTAGCTCTCTCTTCTTCCCTCCCCACTAACTCCAGCATCCGGCTCCTTCTATCTCTTTTTCTCTCTGCCTCCTGTTCGCATTAGTATTCAGTTCAGTCCCAGTCGGTCTAAGCGGGGAGGCTGTGGGTGTCTGCTCCTCTAGTTTGAAGCCACTGGAGTGAGGCACCCCGGCATGGCAGGAAGCTTTATTCATCAGAATTTAATTACTGAAAGAGACACACAAACAAACAAAAAACTTCACAAAAAACCCCAACTTGCTAAATATCTACCCAGCTTTGTTTGTCATCCTGTCCCCCCACACCCACCCCGCTATCTTTCTCACTCCCCTGCGTGGTGGTAAGTAGTGCTGCTGCTGCTGCTGCTGCTGCAAGCTGCCCCTGAGTGCAGTCTGCTCTGACAGATTTCATTAGAGCTGTAATGCAGCCTGTCTCAGTCTCTGCCTGTGATAAGTCCTTAAGGACAATGCAGACCTGAGACATCACGACACACAACACAGTGTTCAACAGCACGCTACAATACAGCATGACAAAGCAAAAGAAGAGGGTGGGTGGGGGAGGGGCCATAGTGTGGCATAGTCACCTTGAATTTTCAGAGTCGATAGCAACAGCGTTTTCATTTACCATCAATCATAGATGAATGTGTGTGGTGCAAGTATGCAAGTTAAATCATTCCACGTGATGTCCATGCACATATTATAAACACTACACCCTTGAGGGACTGGGCCGCACCATGCTGTGACTTCTCACTGAATACCTGCTGCATCTTAGCAACCCAGATGGCATTTGTAGACATTCAAATATCCACTGAAGCAGAATATGGTAATTCACACTTCAGTGCCAACTCAAGCAAAGAAGGGTGCTTCAGCCCCTGCTGCAAAAATGTCATAATTTCAGTGATGCTACAACATCCAAGCCTTCATGTTTTTCCACTCTCTTTTCGCTATTTATTGCACACAAGGGCTGCTCAGAGAAATAAAGGCAGAGTTTTGGCCCTCGGGCAACACTGTGAAGAGGTATCAAAGGTTTGATGTTGTCCTTGGGATCTATTACAGGAAAAAATGTGGACATGTAGAACAAACACAGAACAAGTCTGCCCCAGTCCCACTTCACAGCCCTGTGCTCAGTTCTGCAGATTTCACATCTCACTGTCAAAGGCTGTATTTGGAAGAAAACTCAAACACAATGTGCTGAATCTTTGGATGGCAGAGTTTTATTGACAACAGATATGAGCAAAAGGCACTGCAGAGACCTGGCAGGATAAACTGTGTGATGTGCATGACAGAAGAAAATAAACTGAGGTCCAAAGAAACAAACAGTGAAAAGAATACTGGGCTATTTATATATGCTGAGAGTTGATGAGTGAAGAAAGGTGGTGAATGAGACACAGTTGAAGCTGATTGAGACAATCAGACAGGGAAGAAGCAAAACGAGAAGAAACTGCCAAAATAAAACAGGAAATACAACAAAATCAAGATGTAAACCAAACATACGGGGAAGGAAGTTAAAATATTGCAAGATATTGAAGGAAATTAAACCAAACAAAAGATAAATACTAATCACAGAGACAAGAGGTAGACAGGGGAACAGGCACAGAAAGAAGAGAGGGAGGGAAGAATAAACAGGGAAACACTGAAGGAACTGAAGCTGCTACAGGTAATTTACTTCTGGTAATAAAATTCAAGACAAAAACCAAGACACAGGATCATAAAACTTATCACCCGAATAAAGTAGACGAAGGAATCAAAAACTTTGTAATAAAATCGCCAGAAATGAAAGTCACAATCTAATAGAATAATAAATGAAATCTAGGAACCCAAAGTTTCAAAACTTCAGAAATAATAAATTCCGAACAGGAACTCAAACTCAAATATATTCAGATATAGTCTCATACTCAAACCTGGGACCATGACACTGACGCCACACAAACCACGTGGTCTTCTCATATTCAACACATACTTGTAAGTTGCATGCTGCTCAAGATTTTCAACTGAATCATTTTAAGAGAACAACATTAGAGAGGAAAGATGCATTTAAGTTTGTCACTAATTTGGCACCATCTGTGGTTTCTGGCCACTTCATAAAGTACAATCTAACAATAAACATACTAAATATTACCTTTTTCCATCGCACCATGATCTGCAGCAGTCTTATAAACCACCTCTCAATTATGAGCGATGTTGTCATTGGAAAAAAAAAATCTCCCATCCTCTTCTCATTCCAGTTTCATAAACTACATCTCGCATGCAAATTATTTTTCATACTGACATATGCCACTGTGATGATATGCCACTGTTTTGTTGCTTGTGTCATATCTTAATGGTGTGTTGCTGTTATTTGATCACATTATGGGAAAATGATTAAAACTGTTAAAATTCTTTATATATTTTGTACTGGTATTTGGCACTCCTATAATATGATGTGCAAGACATGAGTCAAATAAAAACAGCATAGCGAGTGACTGTCTCAGTCACTGGAATTAACACGTGTTACACAAATCACATTCTAAAACAATTATTCAATAAATGAATCAACAAATGTCCGTATGAAACTAGTGGTAACGGTCAACCTTTGTTATTGGACTATCACCAGGCCTGTATTAGTAGTAGTTGTAACAGTTATGTAAAATGTAACATTGTTACAGAGGCTTGTGAAGGGGACGCGATAACAATAGGAATTAACAAAATTTACACCGAACCCTAATGAGGCATTGTATGTTAAATTGTTTAAATAACTGAAATACTTATTGTTTAAATCTAGATTGCTTTGTTATAGCTCAACTAAAGGCATGACAAAAAACTGCAAAAAAAAAAAAAAAAAAACAGGCTAAAGATCACTTAAGCTAAAAATGAATATGAATATGAATTCACCTCCTGATGCTGAAGACTTGGTACAGTCAAGTTAACACAGCTGTGCTGCTGCCTGCACTTTTCATAATCAGCACATTAACTAATTAAGCTATGGGAAGACAGATTATGCACCCAAATGAAGTCCCACATCAAATCCCATCAAACATCATGCAGCAAAAACTGTATGGAGCGTTGAGAAATACTGGAATCAGTTTTCTCCATTGTTTATTTTGAATGCATTCCACTTAATCTTCAATTGACCAAAAGCAGGAAGCAGCGAGCAATTGTGTCTAGCTTACTGTAAATTTCAACAGAAGAAGAAGAAGAAGGCTTAGATCTTTGTTAGGAGCAACCTCAGCCGCTAAACACTGTTGAAAAAGAGGACACGAACAACAGAGGATTTATATCAGACATATTCAATGAGTAAATTTGATGAGTAAATTTCTTAAACTGAGTATCTCTTATTAAATCAAAGAGTGTTGTGTGTTGTCATTTATGTGTAGGTGCAATGTGTATCACAAACTGGTAGCCTTTTTTTTTACTAGTAACTATTCAGGTTGGCTCTACTCAACTTCCACTCTGTTTTTAGGGCTTTCCATTAAATAGTAATACCTTGGTACAGGTACTTTTTTAGTACCTACTAGGCTGGGGTTCTAAGTGATTTGAGGCCATCTGAAAATGTGACATCAACAGACTGCATGACACTGATTGGCTAGTATATGGCATCATTCGATTAGTCATCAGTGCGTCTCCCTCGCGAAAATCAAAACCGCCATTTTTTAAAAGCTACCAGTGAGGGAAATGGCTGCACAACAAACAACAGGTATACCATCGCCTCAACATCCTGTTTTGGCCACATTGCTATAACGACCCCACACATGACCAAACTGAAAATGAAAATGGTACATATATTGTAACCTTAAATATCTGTATATATGGAAAATTAGGTTATATTCACAACTGTATTTTACAGTCTTTTTCTGTGTTATTTTCCCACTGATATTTTTTAAGCATAAAATTTTAACTCACATTCTATTTTTCTAATTTTATGAATATTTAATGTATTTATTAATAATAGGGAAGTTCTTTAACATTTATAGGAAAAACTCTAGATCACAGATTATTGCATTGTATTATAGCACCATAAGACAAGTGCCATTTAGTTCCATTATATTCCAGAGAACGCACACATCTTTACAGCCAATAGCTGGAAAAACTAGGAATCACATAACAAAACAATATGAGTCTCACTACAGGCAAGAAAACAATATGGAGCTTTCTTAGCTCTGTTTTTTAATCATTCTACTCTTTTTGTACAACCACATGATGCAGCCTACTCAGCCAACATCCTGCTCTACAACCCTGAAGAATCAATACAATGTACCCGGTAAACTTCATTACCTTGCTGCTTAGTAATGCTTCCTTCTATTCAATACTTTGACATTGAGTTCAAGTGCTGCTTGTGTGTCTTATATGTGCATGTCGTCCTTCTCAGTCATAAAGATAGTCTAGTTGGAAATGCTGACTAGTATCACACAAACACAACTTTGTACTTGAAATTGTACTTATTTGGTTGAGCATAGGATGGCGGCACTGCTTCTTCACGTGGAGACCTTTCTCTTTTTGTATTCCCACGCAAGAGCACACCGTGACAAAGTCATTTCAGTCTGTGGTCCTGCGAGAGCGCAGTGAAATTCAAGGACAAATCACACTGTCCTCTGCATGAAGCCTCAGGTTTAAGCAACACTTCTGGCATGCTGATGCTATCTCTTCATTCGTAGAAAAAACACAGTCCTGCACTGTCAGTAATGTGGGCTTTGGTGTGTGTGTGTGTGTGTGTGTGTGTGTGTGTGTGTGCGCGTGTGTGTGTGTGTGTGTGTGTGTGTGTGTGTGTGTGTGTGTGTGTGTGTGTGTGTGTGTGAGCCATTTTACCTCTGAAATATTAAGACACTGCAGGTAAACACTGATGCAACCCCGCCTTAATTCTCACCTCACTGCCTGCAATAGAAAGGTGAGTCAGCTTTGGGAAGGTTGGTATGCCATTGAGCAACTAATAACTGGTATGAACAAGCTTTCAAAGGAACAGTCACACTGCAGGAAACACCATGGCATTCTTGCTTTACTAAAAAAACTTTAGTTTGTGTCAAAATCACTCGTCAGTTCAAACCTGCAGCTGACAGCAGGAAGGCAAGGTTATCATAAAAACAATAGATAAAATCTGCAAAACCTGCAGTTTCGGTATTTGCGCTTGCTTTCATGCTCTTGAACTTTATGTGAGACATGCTTGGGCCACCTCTGTAATTGTGGCTCAAAATTAAGCCTTAGCAGAGCAGTCTCCTGATCCTGTTACAACACAACCAGCACTTACTTTAAACGTTTAACTGTCACATCAGAAAGAAGCCGATAGATACTGATGTGTTTGAACATGTCATCGATTAAACTTTTATGGTGCTCAGGTACACAATTGAGTATTATTTCAACCTGTGACTTCCTGGCCTTGGCCAATTTCCTGTGATATGACACATAAATTTTGAATTGCATAAAACTGTGCTGCCTTGTCTTGTACTGACTGTCTTGAGAGAACCATTCTATATTTTCTCACACTCAGCAGGTGGGGCACACCAAATAAATAGCTTTGCCTGTGCATCACAGTTAAGATGGCAAAAAAGGTCTCTGTTCGCAAGACTTTAAAGATGATTTTCGAAAAGAGTGAAGCTGCAGGAGATAATGAAGAGGATGAATTTTCAGAATTTAAAGATCACATTTCTGGCACTTCAGAGTCTGATAGTGAGTTTCAGGATGAGGATGCAATCGACCTTGAGCAAAACCATCTGGTCAGCAGCCAGCCCATCAAAAGACAGGAAGTAGATGAATATGGATGTTAAAAAACAGTGAAATTGAATGATCTCTTTGACAAAGACAGTGTCGCACTGCAGTGCTGTCAATGTGACAAAGATACAACCAGGGCCAACATGTCCAGGACATCAACCCAGATGACATCCAGAAAATCGTTCTAGATTGCAATAATGTATAGGGGAAAGGTGGAAGAAGATGGATCGAACCCATTTACATGCATAGTTTGGGCTTTTTATTCTTGCTGGAGTTTTCAGATCTAAAGGAGAATCCACAGAATCCCAGTGAGATGCAAAAACTGGCCATAACACAATGTCTCTGGAAAACATTTACACTATATCTAGTTTTCTGTTTTGATAAGTGAAATGACAGACTTGCAATGGACCGTGGGAGTGCACCGCCTTCCCTTGTTCTACAATCCTTGCCATAATGTTGGTGAGCAGCTGATGCAATTTAGGGGCTGGTGCCCTTTCAGTCACTACATGCCATCTAAACCTGCAAAATACAAAATCCAGATCTGGGTTGCCTGTGATGCTTAGTTTAAAACTTCATCATGAAGATAAGGTCAAAAACAGTTCTGAGATTACGCCATTCACCGAGTGTCTTTATTTGCTTGTTTCACAACATTCTGTAATCTGTGCCTGTTTTGCACACTTAAGGTTCCAAACCATGCAATCAGAGAACAAGAAAGCACAGGTTCAATAAATAGGCTTATAAAACAGTGTCATAATTTTCCTGTCAACACTGAAGACGTGCAATCTTGGGCAGACCTATAATCTTTGCTGGCCTTTTTTATAGAAAATTTGCAGACTTGACTGAGTGTTGGCATTGAAATTCTGTTTATTATTAATAATGGTGCTCAGATACTTGGGCTGGTGGGATGGTTAATAGGTAAGAACAAATTGTGCTCTTCCTAAAATCAGCAACCATATTCTTGGTCTTATTGGTGTTTAACCTCGAATAATGTATGTAACTGTGTCATGTGCATACTTTACAATATCTTGGTGCTGTATTATTTAATGCCACCTCTTCAACTCTGGCATATGTGCAACTCCCAGAATTGCTGATATGATATTTAAAGTCTGAAAAAAAAGTTAGTACTGATTACAGTTTTGTTTTTGTTTTTTATTAAAAGAGTTCTTCAGGCTGAATGTCATTAAACCATTATTTTTTAAAAACATACTTCTTGGATATAGTATCAGATTAAAATACATTTACACAAACACTGATTCTAATGCAACCAAATGAATGTAACACACATTTTAAGAATACAATTTCCAAGCCCTTCCTTGCAACTTATCATAAATTCAAGTGCAAAACAAGTTTCTGCAAACTAGTTGACTAGTTGTGTCTTTTTTTAGTTGTGAGAAACCTCATCGAAATTGTATTTATGTGAGGCTGGGGAATTTTCACACAGAGATCAAAGTAATGTGTACAAATTAGCAATACTAATTGTATTAATCAGTTATTATAATTAGCTCAGGGTCACAAATCGAGTACACACAGTAGTCAGTCGTTCTGGATTTGGAAAAACTGAGTGGACATGACTAGTCTTCAGCCCAATGGGAACTTTGCAGTTTTTGTTGCATAAGAAGTTTAAGAGACACCATTTTAACAGAAAAGCCACTTTTTGTTATCCCACAAAAGGCTTTGCTGCACCTGCCGAGGGAAGCAGAGACAATGGGGTAAAACGAGCTCATCCATCAACTCCTCTGAGCCCTTCCCATCTCTCTCGCCCTGATCTCTGTTTCCTGTTGTGCAGGAAGCGTAGCTTTATCTGCTCCACCCACTGGTTGGAAGGCTAAACACTGTGTGGGACAGAGATACAAAGCAGGGGTGCGTGACTGACAACCAAATCTCATATTATCTGAGTTTGGATCACTAAATAGATCAACTGAAGTCAGAGTTAATGCATTTGAAGAAGGTGACATTAAAAGAACCTTCAGAGCATTAAAGCAGATTTACTGAATGCAACCCACAAAGAAAGCTCTTTGCAGCTGCACATTTTCATTGTAAGAGGCTAGCAACGGTTCATTAACTCAGGAAACAGTCTGGCAGGAAAAGTACTGTTGGGTTAAATTAGGCTGCAGGAAGCCTTGCGCTTAGACAGCCTTCTCTTTCCTGCTGGAAGGAAAGGTGTGATCATTGATGCACTCTCTGATCTGCAGCTGCAGACCTTTGTATATAAAACGAACATTCCTCTGTTATATATGCTAAGTGGGGGGAAAATCCTGCCATTAGAGAGGTCTTTACACAATATGTACACAGTTAGCTGTCGTTTCTTCAATATAGCCATTAAATAAGTTTTCAAGTCATGAGCCTAAGCAATTGACATCAGCAGGGCATCAGCACAGTGCACAGTGTGTATGCAAATGGCATGTTAGCAACATTAGGCGAAGATACCACTTCACACCAACGCATTCATAGAATCATTCTGTGTGCGACTTTTGCATACTGATCATTGTTCCGCACACACAGATGCCACTGTTTACATCCATATCGGAAGGTTCTTCACTCTTAATTAATAAGCTCTTCATTGGCCAGAAACTGGCCAGATGAGACCAAAGTAATGACGTTTGGCCCACAATCTGCAACATTTATTACAATATCAGCACAAACAGCTCATTAATAATGTCCTCTGTATGTAAAAGTATTACAGAGTCAAATGTGAGCTTGGCTGAAACGGAGCCATCCAACAGGGCCCACGATCGCCAGGAAGTCTTCAATAGAAAAGAATCCAGATAGTGATAGTGACTGAAGTCATGCAAAAAGTCATATAGTTACTGCTGCTAAATGTGGTTCCACAATCTTCTGGATCATGAGGTGTGTTCATTTTTTCCACCTGACTGAATAGATTCATGTCAAAACATTTTTTTCCATCTAAGTGTAAGTCAGTGAAAATAACCGCATGCAAGCTGCGTGACACATAACAACAAAATGCCAATGCTCGGCAGCGAGAATGACTTCCTTATCTTCTGAAAAAATGTGTGGGTATCTAACAGCACAGTCCTCAGGAATATGGGGCTTTCGTTTTATTATTAGCACTAAGGTCTGCTATGGATTTGGTGACGTGTCTTTTGTTGAAAAACATCTAGGTAACACCTTATTATAATATTCATCTCAGTATACAGTCTGACAGCTTCCGTTAAATTATTTACAGAAGAAGAAAATCAGTAAACATAAAGCACTATTAGCCTTTTTTTGTTGTTGTTATGGCTCTGTCAATGAAATGGTCCACCTGATTGCCAACTGGCAAATCAACAAGTACCTAAAGATGCATTAAAGGGTATACATGTTTCATGTGTCGATTTATTGTTAAACAGCAAAATATGCGATTGCTTCGGGTGGTGATGCATATATGTGCTTATCTGTTAGCTGGCAGTTCAGTCCTTATCCCATTCCTGGGCAGTCAAAATGATTCAGCATAAACATGAGACAAAGCCATTGAAGTTGTGAAGAAGAGTTTAACAGTTCTCCCACAGCTGAATAATGAGCTGTCATTTCTGCTGACGTCTTTCAGAGCTTTGCACAAGCTGCTCAGTGCTGCACTTTTTGTGAACTTTATCTCGGCAAGTCTATTCCAGGAAACAAAAGGAACAAACCTAGTTAATATTCACAAGGTCACTACTGACTTAAAAACTTCAGTGACCAATGTTTCTCTTTAGCGTGGATATTTGGCAAGCAAATGGCAGCTCTCTTATGATTTGGTTGCATTTACCTATGAGCACTGAGAATCCCAATCTGCCCTTTCTGGGCCAGTAGTACTTTCTATTTCTTAGGAATCACACAACTACTTTCTATTCCTGCAGAAATGCTTTCTCTTAATTAAGTGTTGCCATGTAGCACTTTATTTCCTTTTTCTCGTGTCCACAGAGAAACACAACCATGTGACACACATGCTGCCATACACACAGGCTTTGCACTAATTGGTTTGCTATATATGTAGCTGCCATTCTCCACAGTGCTGTGACAGTTGATTGCTAATGGACTGAAACTATGGGTCCTGCTGTGAGGCTGCTGCGTCATCTCATCGTCATTCCAGATCCCCTACTGTAACAACCAATGCCTCACTCTTCCACCAAATCTTTTCAACACCTAATTCCACCATTAGGTGATTTTTCTTTTACCGGTAATGACTAACAAATCAGCTCTCCTGCCAGCCTAAAATCTTTTTCTTTTTTCATTCTTCCTGCACCTTTGACACGGGAAAACAAAAACCCTCATACTAAGTAAACAACCTCCTGACTCTTTTGTCACTGCACTGTAGGTGACATGATGCTGCAAATTTAAATTCAGTCTAAATATGATACTAAGTTCTAACAGAAAAAAAAGTGTTTCATCACTTCACAGATGTGCAGTAGAATGTTTTATCATTGTTTAAAGCGGGATAAAACAACAAGGTAGTTTAATTCAAAACTGGAAAAAGAAAACAAAAATATCTTATGTTTCTAATTTTTTTGCTTTTTTCCATTATTTGTACTTTCCAGTTCAGGGCGCTGAAGCCTGTCCAAGCTGTCATGGGGTGAGAGGCAAGGAATTGTCCAAGGAATTGGACAGGTCACAATGTGTCACAAAGCTAACACCTACATAGAGACAGCCATTCAGACACACATAGATTCACACTTATGGCCAATTTTGAATCACGAGTTACGAGTTTCTCATAAGGGGGTAAACCTGCAAACACACAAAAACACCCCAGCCTGGATTCACAGATATACAATGTTTGCCAGTATTTAAAAGTCTTTGGCTACAACATGGCAATACTTTAGCGCACAACTCTAAAATATGTTATATAATAATTACATTATAAAAACTGTGTTATATTACAGATTAAGTTGCCCTAATATGTTAATTATAGCACTGATAAAGTCAACCTAATAATGTAATATGTATTTAAAACTAAAGTGAGTCGTTTAGGAATATGAAAGTAATCTGAATATGATGCTGGGGTTACTTTGTAATTTACTGTGAGTCTTTCTTTTACTGTTAACCATAATTCATGCATTTAACATCAGAAGACCCAGAAATGACCCATCTGCATTAATTACCAGTAAAGTCATAAGAGTGTTATAAACAGCAACAGAGAGCCTTGTATGACCTATTTGTTTTTAGTCAAAATGGGAAAGTTTGAGAATAAAAATAACCCTCTGGGCTATGTAGTCTATTGTCATGGATGACTGGATTGACGCAGAAGACCTTTAGCGTAGTATCTAACGAAGCAGAGAGGAAAAACTCCACCAAGCCCCCTGGGTGAAAGTTTCCATCTATCTGCATGTTATATAAACACTACAGCAAGTAAATCTATTCAGATATAAAAGTCACACAGACTAACTGTAAATGAAACGGGGTTCTGTACTGTCATTCTCACTTTTTTCAGTGACGTATTCCACTTTAAGTGTTTAGACATCAGTGAAATACAGCTGCTGAAAACAACTTGTCTGTTGCATAATCTTTGAGGAGTTTAAGCTTAGTGAATTTTTAAAGACATCACTTTCTTGGCAGTAAAATGTCTGAGCCGAGGCACTGATGCTGAAGTCAGTCAAGTCGCACAGGACTCTTGTCTAGTCACTGTGTCAGAAGGGAGATTTTGGGGGGGTGGGTGAACAAGTGAGCTCATCTTGTCTACCTCCCACGACAGGCTGTGTAAACATGTGATCTGATTTTGTGTGTATCTTGTGATCAGCAAGAAATGACATCATCATCAGTAGAGGCAAAGACATGAGACACTGACAGATTTTTTATGTAATGAAACGCTCTGAGAAAAATGCATGAGGACTGACTCAAAATCTGGAAACGGAGAGATCGATGAAAATACCTGACAGGATGTTTGAATGAAGTGAATAGAAATGTGCACCGTGTCAGCTCTCATTTCCAGGTGAGGTGAATCAGCGAGAGAAACACTGAGAATCTTCTACTTGAGCTACCCAGTCGACTTGAATTTCAGTGACAAAGACAAAAATAAAATGACTTTAAATACTGTGTCTATTCCACTGCCTTGTGAAGTGCTTCCTGGAATGTTGCAAATACTTATAAATAGAGTTTTGGAAAACCCTTAACATGTGCGTTTTTCTGTGTGTGTATTAGAATGTGTATTTCATGTGAAATTCCCAGACATCTCTACTCTTTCCTGTCTTCCTGGCTCGTTCTCATCACAATATTTATCATTAGCTGGCAATGATGAGCACTGGAGGAATTTTGTGTGTAATGTGATTAGCTCTTTCTATCTACAGGAGATAAAAATAGGACTAATAATTAAAGATCAAGGTGGCTTATTAGCAAATCAGCTGTTAAAATCAGTACATTTAAATGATTTCTCAGAGCTAATCTGAAGGTTATATTGGGGCCTGCACCTGTTAAGCTTGCCTGTTTTATTATACCCAGCATGGCAGAAGTTGGGTCATCATCAAAGCTTTCTTTACTAATGTGCTGAAGGAGTTTCTGGCCAGGGTGGTTAATAACAGAAAAGTCATCTGTTAAAATGATAAATGACAGAACATTAATTTACTTGCTAATGCTGGCTTTGTTTCCACACAAAACTCATATCATAATTGATCTCACAGCAGTGAAAGCAGAACCAGCAGCAGCTTGTCTAGCAAGCTACTTCACCATCAGTCTCCCATCAAAGACCACCAACGGTTTATTCACAGTGCACATCTCATCGAACCAGAAAAAGCTTCTGGCCTCACAGCTTATTAGTTAGACAATTGGACAGTAAAAAAACAGAAAAATAAAGCAAGTTCAAAGGTGTCTTTAACTTGGAATTGTAAGGCCACCAGATGGCGATAGTGATAGTTACAAAAAGACTTCTGGTTCTATCGAAGTCTTTAGGAATTCTATACCTTGATCTCTGTAACTGCTTTACAGCCGAGTTTATTGAACCATTTGTGGTCATACTGAATAAAAATGAATCTTGATCATACTGTGTTTCATAATGGAGGGTTTCGATATACACCGTGGCAATGGCTCCTTGTCAAGCAGACTTAAGCCTGCTTCCAGAGACAATAGCTACAAGACTGGCCACAAGATGGCAGTAATATAGGAGACTACTAGCTTTCACTATAGCAAGTTTTAATTGGTTTCTGCTTTTAGATTTCACTGGACAAATACTGCTGGCCTTACTTGCCCTGACTAAACACCACTGATTGATTTATCAGTTTTCCATCAAAGAAGACAGCTGACGCCAGCTTAGAAACTTGCATCTCCATAGTATGTAGGTATCATTATCATTCTTTGGTTTTGGACAAAGGATCCTCACATTAAGAAACTTAAGGAACAATAAACGCTACCACTTGCAGAGTGAGATTGCAGAGGCAGATAGAAGATAAACCACCAGAAGACACTTTTATTGTCTAACTACATAAAATATCTTCCTCATTCCTGATAGGTTTGAACATTGGACTAGGAAGCATGCCCAGACTTGTTCACACTCTTGCAAAGAGTTACTTCATGTTTGTTTTGAAAGGATAGTCAAGGAGGTGTTTTTCCATCACTCTTATCAATTTGCTGATAGCTGATAGAGGTGAGATTCTTTTTGCAAGGTGCTGTAGACTGTATCCAACAAAATTGACAGGCTGGTAATGAGCAAAATCCTGTTTCTATTTTTCCTGTGCCTCCTCTGATTTGCGACAAACAGTGACAAACAACTGAGACACAAGTCCATCCATATCCAAAGTGTTCACAGACATAATGAACATAGACACTGTGGTGTCAGACATGTGTTTTGGGACTCTGGTTTGAAGCTTTAATTTTATCTGTGCTTGGAGCCAAAAATGATCTGAGGGTGGTAACAGCTAAATGTATCCATAAACTGTAGGAGTGAAATACTTTCATTTCACTCAGTAAAACTGGAGGACTTTGGTGGGCTGTTAGGACAATAAACCACACAGCAAGACACATTATTTAGCAGATAATTGCATTAAAAGATATATGTGTGTGCGTAGTGGTTCTAATAGCAAAGCAATCTCACAGACTCCTCAATAAACACATAAAAAGAAATGATATATCAGAGTAGAATACAAGCATACAATTGCAAGGAATCATAGCACTTCACACAGTCACAGTCATCCTTAAAAGAGGTCATCAGAGCATTGCAGGATATTTACACTCTATAGCTCAGAGTCTGTTTTTGTGCCAGCAGCCCTGAGAACCTGGGGAAAACCCATACACAAAAAACAAACACTGCTACAAGTGTGAGATTTAAATCCCCTGACCTGCTGTGCAGCGGTGAACTTGCCACCGTAGATGCATTTAAAAGGTGTTAGTCAAGCATGGATACGGGCCTGCGGGTGGGCTTTTAGTTGACACACACACAGATGCACAGACACAACTCGCAATTACAGTCATCGCATCCCTCTGAAAGGAGAGTGAGTAAAGCTGTTTGTCTGTGTTTCTGCACTTAGCTGGTGTAGTCACACAGGTGACCTCAGGAGAGCCTCAGAGTACGTGCTGACACCTGCTCCTCAGCACGTGTAAAGGTATCTGAAAGAAAACCAGACAGTCCTTATATGGAAGTCACAATGCAAAGTCCAAAACAGATGCATAGGGTTGTGAATTTCTTTGTTCTCTTTTAGAATCTGAATACAGGATTATTTCAGCCTTACTTTTCTACCTTTGTTGACAAACCAGTAAACCTGAGCTATCCCACTGCCACATTAGTTTTTGTCCTTTCTACTCAGTCACAGTGAATATCTTAGCATCTTCCAGTCTGCCACCTCCAGCTCTGCCTCCTGTGGCCATTAGTTCCACTCATCCAACTTCACTACCTCCGCTCCTTGCAGCTTCACTGTGACACCTGTGTCCATCCCATTGACACACATGTGTTCTGTCTTGCATCTCCTTACTTTCATTCCTCTTCCTCCACATACCTCCACTTCTCCAGGCTCTCTTCCACCCGCTGCCTACCCTCGCTACAGACCACAATGTCATCTGCAAAAATAGTCATAGTCCACAGAAACTCCTGCTTGACTTCTTCTGTCAGCTTGATCATCACCAACGTAAACAAAAAGTAACTCAGACCTGACGTCTGATGTAATCCCACTTTTTGCAATATATTTACTTTCATATATCCCACCCCCGCCTTGAAACCACACAACACTCCTACCGCACACCTCACCACTGTCTTGTTGTCTTCATACATGTGCAACACCACCCTCACATGCTTCCTTGCCACTCCTGATTTCCTCATGCAGTACCTTTTCTTCTCTGTACTTCTTCAACAACTGTCTCAAAGTAAACATTGCATCTTTCTCAGTGTGAAGCCATAGTGCTAGTAACTGTTCGTCACATCTCTTCTATCAACTTTATCCCTCTGGAACGACTACAGCTCTGCACATCACCCTTGTTCTTGTAAATGTAATTTTTGTTTAAAACTTGGTTTAAAATGACTTGAAACCCTCAGTCTTATAAACTCAGTTAAGATGGCTGTAAATGCATTTTAACTTTGGGGATAAAGATAAAGAAAAAACATTTTTCTTCTTTTCTTTTTTGTTTTGTCTTTACTGTATCTACTTGTTACCCCTTAGCCTCATCCTGAAACCCCTCAAGGGAAACCCTCCCCTACAAAATTGGACATGACATAATCTAAGTGACATCACTTATGAAACACAAGCTACTCCACCTGCATCTTTGAACATTCAGTTTGTCAGTGATGTCTTGGTTTTCCCCTCTATTTACCCCACTGGCTGTATTTTGCTGTAATAATTTATACATCTGCTTAACCTTTCTTCCCGTATCCACTATCAAAATCCAGCATCATCACACGCTCATCCTGCTATTTCAACAGGATTGTTGGGTTAGAGTCCAGCTCGCCATTCTCCTTCCAGCTCTAAATTCATGTGGCTTATTGTTCCCATTTCATCCGCTAAACTAAACAGAGGATATCCAGTAGGATGTGTTCCTGTTCACTTCCTCTGAAAGGAATACAAACAGTGACAACTGCTATTGTCCTGCTGCTTCGTTAACAGTAAATGGCATGACAGTTCGTCAACAATTATCGTGTCACATTTGGCTAGCTGAAAATTTATTCATGAACGCATGTACCTCAGTGACTGTCACTGTCTATCACTCCTGTCTCAGTCAGTTTCAATCATTCAGAAGAGCCATTGCAGCAGCTGCTCCCCGTTTGTTGTATAACAAGCAAAACCGATTTGTAATGCATTGATTATGGCTCTCAAATTACCCATATCATATTATATATTATATAGCATATTTACATGCCATGTTTTTGTCTATTTTAAAAAGCCTAAACTTTGCTCTTAACTCCGGGGTATTGTCAAATGGTCCAAGTAAAACATCTGTGTAACTTGTTTATGCAGACGGTGTTATCTGGGTGGATACTTCCTGTGGGTGTCAGGTGATTTACACAAAATAAACACAAGTGTAAAGTAAAAGCATGGTGATAAGGAAGATAAGTTTTGGCAAAAAGCTAAGACAAAGACAGTCTGAAAATACTGTTGCATGCATCATGAGCAAGTTACCAGTGAGCTGAAAGCAAAGAGAGAAAAGAACAAAGCTGTGATTAGGAGAGTCATTTGCGAATCAACTCTCGCAACAATGTGAAGTTCACAACCTTACGTTTTTTGGTCACCATAACATAAAAATTGTTTAGATATTATCACTGATTAAATCTAATTCATATTATGTCTACAGTAAGCCAAGAAAAATGATAAGTTCATTTACCTATTGATCACTAGATAAAACTATTCTCCAACTGGTTGGCAAGTGGTTGTTGGAGGTTTCTGGCTGTTGCTGGATGAAATCAGTCAGTGTTGCCAGAAACAAATCCTTGTAATTGCTTTGGTCACGAGCAGATTGGCGTGGTTGCCTTTAGTTTGTATGGAAAGTCGTCGTCGACAAACACTTACCAAAACTATTCGCCAAGTGTGAGTGAAACCGGAAACAGTGCAATGCAGTTGCACCTTTTGGAACACCTTAGTTGTAGCAGCAGGGATGGCAAAACTATTGCTTTGAATAGGTTTGTGTGGCACTTTCACTGTGTGCAGTTTCACTACTGCTCTGAGAGTAGTTAATGAGTGTTTTGAGACAAGTCTATGTTTGCTATACAAACTATGGGCGACTGCAGCAACCTGCCTACAATCAAAGCAATCACACAGAGGTTTCTGGTGTACTGATGTGTACTTCTTTGTAACAGTATTCACCTAGCAACTGCTAGCAAACACTCACCCACCAGTCATGAAATATGTATAAAACATGGATGTTGCTTGGAAACATTAACCCAATGCAAAAGTGTACTTGCATCGTATATAAAGGCCATCAGATGGTGATAACCGTGAATACAAAAAGGGTTTCGGTCCCACAGATGTCTACAGGAAAACAGCTTTCCGAATTGACCTCAGTAAACACGTTCCTGATTAATTTGTGCTTTCAGTTACTTGTTTCAGGTATATTGAATATGCAAGAAATATCTCATAAACAGGACTTTCACAAGTCAGTGCATGACATCACAGCAACTACATCCATACTGTCTATGAGCAATACACATTTCTAACTGCATAACTTTTGCTCTTTAAAGCATTATGAGCCCATTTTTTTTCTTCGGTTGAATGTTTTAAATGATGTGTAGGGAAAGATCTCAGTTTAGATATAATGCTTTCGCATTTGTACCCTGTGAGACTTGGTTATCAGTCTATGAAATAATATTATTGCAATGTTTAACCAAGGAGGTGTGCACGCAATTCAGGATGACTAACAGAGCAGCCAAATTAATAACAGCTGGATGTTTACGTGCGGGCGAGGATGAGAGTGCCAGTTGCCATAGGAACAGTAGTGT
This sequence comes from Neolamprologus brichardi, assembly GCF_056152115.1. NCBI lineage: Eukaryota > Metazoa > Chordata > Actinopteri > Cichliformes > Cichlidae > Neolamprologus > Neolamprologus brichardi. The sequence continues at coordinate 24,144,609 of NC_142115.1, forward strand.
CTCCCACTCAGCTCAATAGCAGAGCAAGTGCACACTGCAGATCTATTATTGCAGATGATGCATTGATTGGCTCATTGATGGGGCCGTCAGGCAAGCCGCCGGAAACATTTATCTTGACCACGCGAACCTCATACCTGACTCTCCCGTTTCCTCTCTGTCCTGGCATTTCAATTTTTCTCTCTCTTGCTATTTTTATGCCAAAGCTGATTTTTTCATGAATGAGTGAGCGTAGACAAAGCAGAGAGCAAGAGCATCAACAAAAGGCAGTTTCGGCTATATAATGACAGCTTCTTTTCTTCCCTTCAGTGAATATTTGCACCTGATACCCTATATTTAACAGCATGCAAATACAGTTTAGGTTGTAGCTATTCTCAAACAGAAATTTAGATTTGAAAAATCGCAAATGAAATATGACTTTAAAAATGTTTTCCCTTGAGTGTGTAAGCACTGGCCCTGTGGAGATTCATCTTCCCCCAGCCGTCATCATGGAGAGTCCTCCTCCATCCAGCACCACAGTCCATTTGTCCACCCCTGCACTTGCCTAGTGCATGCTGGGAGAGTGGCAATCTGGGTAACAGTACTTTTGGCATTTACCAGACGAAGGCGTGTTAATGTGGGCATGGAGAAATGCCAAAGGTCCATGGCTTTTTGACACTGACTTTTCAGTTAGAATAGCTGAACAAACTTTATTACTGAGTCAGAGGTCTAAACTCCTTGAAGTTCAGATCTTGTTACAGCAAGTTGACATTCCTACAGCGATATTAGGAAAAGACAAGAGCTTCTGAAGAGCTTAAAGAATACACAGTCCTCTGTATCGAGCAGTTTTACTGGCACTTAAGTGTGTGGGCAAGTTATGACAATGTGAAAGGTGCAGCACTGAATCAAAGCTTTTTGTATCAACAATGTCAGTGACTCTGACATATATCTGACATATATTTACATAAAAATATAAGATTTATATTATGTTTAATCTTTGCAGCACAACTCTAGAAAGGCAGGTTAACATTAAAGCGTGATCTTGTTGAGCAACCCAGCCCCACCTCTAAGCTTGTGTGCATGTGATTGCCGTGCAGGATTTGCTTTGTCCATGTGTCTCCAATGTGAATCACAGGATTGAAATGCTGCTTTGAAGCCTCGGGAGTTTCCTCCCTCCACAAAGCAGGGCTGTGTTTCAACACTTGCCACACGTTGCAGATCGTTACTAAAAGCTTTCCACACTTGGTGACACTAACACTGCTTTCCTTAAGTACCCTTTGAGCCGTGTGTCTGTATTATTTGGCCACACTTTTTTTTTAATCTACTGAGGGCTCACGCAGTGTGAGCAGTACAGCAACCAGTCAGTTTGCTTTTTAATTGGAATTTTATATTGTATTTTTATTTGGTCGTATTGTATTACTTAGCCGGATTGTACTTTTACAAACTACTGTGGCAGCTTTTGAAAAAAAATCACTAAGCTGACCTTCAAAATGACAGCTTGAGGTGATAGCTGGAACAAATAAAATTGCGAGTGACTCAGCTGTAACTCCCAGACATGTTGAAACTTTGCAAATGTAAGAATTTTAATATGAGAAAGGGACTTTCAGAAAGCCTCACAGCACATCCTTTTATGTGCTGGTATGGATGGAATTTTTACTTAGCGATACCAAACCATAATTATCTCCCAACCCGATGCATTTCAGTGATCATGTGTAAAACCACAACGCTATAATGAAATGGATGGGAGGATGCTGCAGGACTTTTGGACGAGCTTTAGTTTCCACAGGAATTGCAACCAAATGCCTGTAATGCTGGTGACAGAGACAGGTCTGACTGTTTGTGCTATCCTAATCAACGGTCTACAGAAAATCTGTATTATGTATCGTGTTTTATGTGGTAATGCCATAGAGGGTATGTGAAAGATAATGGTAACCACATGTTTGAGGACAAGAGAGCACACTTGTAACTAATCGGATAATGCCTCCATGGACACTGCATGGGTCCGTGCCAGACCAAATAATTCATGGTAAGTAATAGACGATTAAAATACCACAGTTTCACTCCCCAAAACAGAAGCACAGGCTTCTCGGTTGGCCTCTTAGTGGAATTAGCTAAACTGCAAGTCATTTTTTTGGTAACACAGTTGCATTAACAGTGCTCTAAAAAGCACAGACACAACACAGATGCTTGAGACTTCTAGTAGAACTGAAGCTAATGAGAATCTAATGACAGCAAAAGTTTATTTATTTATTGATTTCACTGACCAAGATGTAAACATCTGCTGCAGAGTTGGGTATTTTAACATGAGAGTCTACAGGGACTGAGCTGCTTTTAGAGGAACTGCAGTTTTAGGAAGTTATGCTGGCTTTATTTCTCACCCCCAGAGGTTGCCCCCCTTTTAATGCAGGCTCTAAAAGCAATTCAGTCCCCACAGGCAGAAGCTAATTGAATCATCCCAGTTAATTGTGTGCGATTTTCTGCTAGCAATAATGGATTAAAACTTCTACGTGGCAGAATTTTTCATTTCAGATAAACCTCTTGCAGATTTATAAACTTTTCCCCCTTTTAGTTTCATCTTTTCTCTCTGGTCAGAGGTCTGCCCACACATTCATGTGATGTGTTTATAGAAATCACCAGCAAGTCACATTCTCTACTGACATCACACAGGAGGATGCTGGCAGAGTCAGCGAAGACGTAAGACAATCTGTCCTTAGAAAGGGACACACAAGAAATAAAAAAAAAAAATCAGTCACTGAAATATAATGATGCGCCTGTGATGCTCATCCACAGCATGAGACAGTGTACGACAATCCAACAGCCTTGTTACGCAGGCTGTCTGCAGTGGTTCATCTCGGTTCATTCCAGTATAGTTAGTCTGACACATGTGACTAATATCTGAATAAAGAACCCCCTCCCCATGTAATTATGCGGTAATTAGATGCATTTAATAAAAGACGAAGCTCAAGCATTTAACTAATAGAGTGCGTTTGAGAAAAGGAAGAACTGCAGCAGACAAAATTATTATCTTGTGGAAACTGTGAATGACTGGATAGTATAGAAAACTGCTAATTTACCAGTTGTGTTACTGGTTCTGGTGAAAGGTTAGATCTTTACCAATACCCTTATTGATTACTAATGCATGTTTTTAACATCAGAGTAGAATTGGTAGAAACAGGCTTACATGTGGCTAAAAACATTTTGCATGTGATATGCATTTTACATGAAATTACACAATTTAGTACCGTTTTTTGATTCCCGTCTCTAACAACATGGTGCAAGTGAAAGAAACTAACCTTTATTGGAATAAAATACAAGCAGTGATCCAGTGATGTTTGCTTTTGCTCATGAAATCTGCCTTTATCCTTCTTACATTCTCTGAAATTGAGCTGGACAACTCTGTGATCCATGAATAGAGCAGTAAGTATTTTAGACTCAAGAAGGTTCTATTTTCAGCCGGAGTAAAAGACCTTTTCCGAGAGTTGATTGTAGGAAATTATAGGATTCAGATGGGAGAACATGAACGTCACTCTACTGAGCCACTGAATGGCCACTGCATCGTGCAGGGTGACTCATTGGGAACATTATACGTCTTTGAACACCTCAAAGAAAACCAAACATACTGACAAGCAGTCACGTGCACACACATTTTTGGCATGCTTGAGCACACTCAGGAAGCACATTTTCTTAATAAGATTACAGTAATTAGCTGGAGTTTATGCTGTCAACTTTGCAAGTATGACTGCTGAGCATTGCTCATCGCTCTGTTCAATAATGTAGGCTACAGCAGAGAATGGGCAAAGCTACAGTCATCCCAGCTCTTTCTACAGTACATCTGTTTTTGTACACATAGTAGGAGGAGGAGCGCTGACATTTCATATGCAAAGGCTTTCTAATCCCTCGAGTGCATCCCAGTGTGTACATATAAGAAAGAGTGCTTTTCTCTTCAAGCAAAATATGCCTACCATCACTTTTAATACTAAACTGACTCATTCTTTGGCCTGCAGAGAACTTCATCATAGACGCTGAGGTATAAAGATCGCCTTTGTCATTTCAGCTTAGACTCGTTCCAGAGCTAAGCCTGCCCGCGTGCACAAGACTTTTCCCACCGTCAACGTGACATAGCAGAGTAGCAGCGTTGTGTGGGTGACACTGAAAACTAGCAAGTCTAAACATTTTCCCTCCAAACTGCAGTGACACTAAGAACATCAAATAAGCTTGCACTGCTTTCCTTTTTGGTCTCTGCAAGGTTAAGTGCTTTACTCACAAAAAGCCAATGCAGCTAGTTGGGTAACATTTACTGACTCACTGGCAGAATCATCTATATGTATGATCTAGCCACCATAACATCACCCACTTTCAGGACTCTGCGTGCTGACCCCTCAATATTAGCTTGATGGCCGTCAACATGTTGGATTTTTTTGGAGCAGGTAGTGGCTATGTATGTTTCAGTTAATTTGAAAAAGCATCTGTGCTTCAAAGTGGATATGCTCCTAACTAAACTTTAATAAGAGCACTCAGAGAGCTCAACTCCCCACGAAGGGTAAGGGCTTTACCAAAACTTTGATATTTTTATTAGTACAATGATGTCAGCCTGTTATGGCATCATTGTCACATGACAAGGCATCATATAAAAAAACAAAAACAAAACATGTGCTGTATAGTTGTCACCTTGCTCTTTCGTTTGTTATTTTTCTTCATATGGTTTTTTGAAAAAAAAAAATGTCACGGTCAACTTTGACCTTGGGCACTAACAATGAAGGTCAAGGTCAAAGGCTTAGCCTACTTACTCATGTCGCCCGAGTCATAGTATATCAATGTATAGTGAAGTTTGAAGATGATCCATAAATAATGTAGGAAATATAAAGTTTTTACTGATTTTCACATTTCACGTGACCTTGACCTTGACCACCAAAATATTAAAAAGCTGTTATTAGCATCTACCATCACACAAAATTCAAATGCGATATCTTGAAAACTGTGGATGTTAGACTGCTAACAAATAGACAAACACATGGAACAGATTACACACTTCCTCCCTTGGGACGGGACAAGGTCCAGGGGCCAGAATCAGCCTGGCGACTATTCCAGTCCAGCCCAAAAGACAGCTTTGGACAATGTGAAGAATGTTTTGGCCTTTTAAAAAATGCATCTAAATAAGTTTACAGATTTTCCTAAGAACTTCCCCATGGCATATCATACTAAATGGCCTGTATTTGTATAGCACTTTTACTAGTCCCCCCTAGGAACCCCAAAGTGCTTTACACACACAGTCATCCACCCATTCACACAGTGGTGGAGGCATGCTACAGTTGTAGCCACAGCCGCCCTGGGGCAGACTGACAGAAGCAAGGCTGCACCATCGGCCATTCTGGCCAACACTAGTAGGTGGTAGGTGAAGTGTCTTGCCCAAGGACACAAAGACTGTCCTAGCCGGGGCTCGAACCGGCAACCTTCCAATTACAAGGTGAACTCCCAACTCTCGAGCCACAATTGCCCCACTAAAGTACACTACACTAAAGTAATTAAGTAATAAGTAAAAAAAAAAAAAACGGTAAATGACAGAAAAGTTTTTGTTTTTTCACTACTATATACTACAGGTTTTGTTTTGTTTTTTTGTTTTTTATGTGTTCCCAGTAAAAAGAAAAAAAAGAAGAAGAAGAAGAATTTTTTCTGTGAATAAACAATTCTTTTACTGTTCTTTCACTGTGATGAATGAGGAGCGAATCTAGCCAGGAGATCAAGGGATGCTGCATATTCATAGGCCTCCTTTTTGACTTTACTGTGGTATAACTGAATTCAAAGGCATCAGTATAACTTGAAATCACAATGTCGTCATATGTAAGTGTTTACTGCAGCAAAGGAGCTAAGCAGAATGTCTTTTGCAGCAAGTGAAATCATCTCCTGCTCAATATTTAAGATGCTTTCGCATTGGCTTCATTTTTCGTCCCCACAGGCTGTCGCTTTGTTTTCGATCAAACAACCTTAGAGTAAGTGCCCCTCTACCTCTACCCTGCTAAGAAAGAGTTACCATCCCGTTGTCAATTTAGCTCTGCCCAGTGTATCCATCAGACAGAGATGCTGCACTCATGTTAAGATGTTAGGACCAGCGGTAAATGCCCTTGAAGAGCAAAAGAACTTTACATCGACAATGGGATCTATTTCTGTCTGACAGATGCATCCATTTCAGAGGCCATTAATGTCAAAAAAACCACACACTCAGACCCGGAGGTGTCATCATGAATAATTCCTGAGCAACTCTTGCAGGCTACTTCCTGTTCTGGTTCTGTCTGTGTGGGTGTGTTTATGCATGAGGCATTCATTATTGAACTCTGAAGAGCACAGATATTCTGAGATAGCATCCAAAGGGATGACTCAAGCGTCCATGTTCAACTTCCATCATTACATAAGCCGGGAAGGTGAAGAGGTGCTCAGCAGACAGCTAAATCAAATACTCGCGGTGGAGAACAAAGAGAGAGCGGCGAAAAGCCTGACCAAAAGACACAAGTTACACAATTTTATCACAACTGTGTGATGACACGAGCTCTGGCTCTCAACGAGGAGACGCCGTGGCAGGTGTCTTACACGCAGCCCTCATCGATTTCCGACTCGAGCAAAATTGGTCAGTGCTGGCTTGTTTCTATGGTTACAGCCAGTGAACGTGAAAGGATGTCCAAGAACCACTGAAGCCACGTTGCCTTAAAAGCTGTGATGCAATCGCTGACATAGTCGGGCCAGCTCTTTCGTTTTGCGTCTCGCCTCGTAGCTTTACGTCACTGTCAATGTCTTCTCTCTTTCTCTTCCTCTGAACAATCCAACAAACCCATGTGTTTCTGAGACAAGGCGAGCCATATTGCACAGTCACTCATCTTTGCCGTCTTCCATTTATCACTGCAGAAGAAAACTCTGCAGAAAAAAGGCTTTGAACCACGGTATAAACAACTGCGCTGTAAACACAACCTCTATCAACCCATCTCTCTCACTGCACCCATTTCCTGCTGCAAGTTTAAACACAGGGAAGATAAAATACTTGCTTTGACCTAGGCCACTGCACAGATATGGGCATAATTAGCTTGAATCTAATTCTCACCACACTGAACAGGAACCGCTTATTTTCTTATGAAACAAGGGCAGCCCCCGCTCCCCCAAGTATGTTTGAGAATAACCCTAATACATGGCATGTCCCTAATCTATTATTAAGGCCACTCTCAGAAAGAGTAACGGCACGAAACATCTCAACATCTTCAGGGAGTTTGAAAATGACAACAGTGAAAGGTCTGCACTTGTATACTGTCTTTTAACGTAGCAAGGCTGTAAAAATCAATTTACAGCACTTCACATTCACCCATGCACATGCACAGCAGTGGGGTGAAGCTTACATTCAACCTACTGGCTGATGTCGGGAACATCTTTGACTGTGGCCACACCCCCAAAAAAAGGACAAGTACTCTTTTTTTTAATAGAAAAAGCTTGTTTATTAAATAAATAAATACTGCGCTTTTTTACACAATAAGTTATGCAGGACATTTTTTACCCAGGTGACAATGGCTCTTAAGGGATCCTCAGAGGATGTATGGTACTAGTTTTTTAGTTGTTTTTGTTGTTTTAACGTCATTTTCTCCTCCTGCCCCCTTCCCCCATATCACCCCTTTGGTTCTCAACTTAATAAGCTGAACCCATCTGTCAGTAAAGAGAACAAATCACAGTTTTTAAAGTTAGTGTGACATTACACCCTTCCCACTCAGACACACACTCACTCATACACACAGCCAAACTCTGTAGCATCCTCACATATTAGCCAGTAATTCCTTTGCACTGGTGAGTTGGCCGCGACATAAGCTGTACAACATTTACATTATTCCACAGTCAGGCTCTGACATTCAGAGCATCAATATATGAATTCCCTCTGGATTAATTCAGCTATACTCTATACAGTGAAGCTGGTGCCAGCCCAGCATTTCTCTCTACTTCCCAAATATCCCTCTTTCCCCATCCCCATAAAACACTTGGGGATCGCATTCGTACCAACATACGCCCTCCTTTCTCTCCTTCCAACAATCCACATACAAGTCAGCCCTTTTCCATCCACAGTTATTGTGCTACATTTCAGTTTCTCAGTCTTTCAGTCTCTTGCTTTTTTATTTTTTTCCACACCTCGCACTGGTGCCCGAGTGATTATGATACCGCAAGGCTAGATTAATTTACTCTGCTCAAATCCATCCTTGAAATCCACTCGTCTTTCGGCATCCTCATTCCACCGCAGTAACACGTTCGGTAGGTTTGCTCGTCTGTCCAGCACACGCTCTGTGTAGGTTTAGCTGCATCTCTGCAGAAGCATGTTGAGGGAATACACCATGCGCTCCCGCAGGTCAGTAGGGCAGCCAGACTTCAACAGGGAGCTGAGTTTGAAGGTTTTGGAGACGCGGTCTTCGTTAATGTATGTCAGCATGTACTCGTCCCTCTGGCAACACAGGATGATCTTGGTGTGATCGTGGTAAAAGTTGACCTTTGAAGATAAAAACAAACAAGAAAACTGATAAGTTTGGAGTACAATCTTTTTGTCTATTTGATTTGTGGTTTAAAGCTCCTTGATGCCATGCATCGCACTTGTAACTACGCTTCTTCTGAGCATGCCCAGCAGCAGCTATGCTCTTGTGATAATGTGTGTTTACCTGGAAAGTGCCGTCATTAAACAGCATCATGAGGGCGCGGTCTGACTTGAGCCACTGCAGCAGGTAAAGTCTGGGCATGTGTGAGTCTGTTATAGTGCCAAGGTCCCCGCCCTGAGAAAGCAAAAGAGTAGCACATCAGGTTTAGACAAGCTGCAACGTCTCTAAGGCTACAGGGTGTGGAAATACAAAAGGAACATAACAGCAACATAACAATTTTTTTTTAAAAATGGATAAAGGAGTGGAGGAATAACGATTTTTTACTTACATCCATGAGGTTTTCCTCCATGTAATGGGAGAAGTACTTAAGCACAGTGACCTGCCCGACAAAGTGTTCAGGAACCTCACAGGTGGGAAAGACAGAGCGCTGGCCTAGCTCTGCGTAGTAATGGATGGTCCTGAAACCCAAAATAAAACAAAAAAGGTCAGATTCGGTTAGATGACATTCTTGAAAGACTTGACACGATAACCGCAGCATGCTTAGACAAGTTAATGTTGTGACTAATAACTTTTAAATTTAAGGGAGGGCGTTGAGAAAGAATACATACTTTCGGTCGGGTAGGAGGCTCATGTGAGTGCCATTGTTGAAGAGAACTCCCACGGTGTGATCAGATAACTGGTATCCAAAACCGTACTTGTTGGAGTAATCCACCCATTTAGTCACCCATTGAAGACTGCAGCTGGTTGAGCCCTGAGGAATGTCACTGGCTGCAGGGTGAACAGAAAGAGGAGGAGGGTTAGAATACAGTTAAAGGTATAATGAAACAGTGAGCTTAAGTGCACTATTAATTGCAGCTAAGGCATGCATGTAGAGGTCAAGGCTTTGTTGGTTCACTCACCTTTAGGCATATTCTCCAGACACCCCCTCAGCACACTTGCAACAGTCTCAGCCACACTCCCTGTCGTGCTGTCTTCCAGGCCTTTTGGAGCAATAACAGGTGCTCAGTCAGCTTGACATGACAATGGTACTAAACACTCTAGCTATGGCAGCAGCTCTCTATAACACTGATTTCTTTTCCATAATACATCAAAAAATAATTCCAGTCTGTCTGCGCTCTGTTAAACGTGTGGGTGAACTTACATTCACTACTGCTGCTGCAGCTTCCCAGACTCCCCCTGACGATCAGACGGATGGTGTCTTGCGTCGTCGGGGACTGGCTCTCTGTTGCCGGGGCAACGGGGCTCTCGGCAGATGGCGGAAGTAGACTTCCATTCTGAGGTGGGAATGAGTGACGACAGGGTTTAGAATCTGTGAGTTTAGATCATCCCTTCCTACTATGACTCAGTGATCACCCACAGATGCAAAGAGGTTGACTTAAAGGTTGAAAATAAGTGCTTTTAGCGTGTTCAGGAGAAATGTGCTCGTTATAAAGTTTTGGCACAGCCCCAGAATGACTCACTGGATTCTCCTCAATGTGATCTCTCACATCTATTTAACTGCCGTTATGATGAATCTACCTGCAACATCACCCACACTCTTGCAAATATCCCGTCTTCAATTCTTACCTCAGACACCTTTTTGCTGTGCTGTTGGCTGATGGCAGTTCTCTCCAAGTCATGCTGCAACTTGTAGATCTCCTCTTCCTCTTTGGTTAACTTATCTACGAAGGACAAAAGGAGTGCAGAAAAATGAGAGGATGACCTCCATGGCCAGCCTAAGGGTGATAAAATGTGTCATGCACACTCAGTCATAACGCTAGGTGTAATGATGCCCGTGCTTCGAGCAATAATTCAGACTCAAATACAAACTATTAGTGTGACAAGTAGTACACTGAGAACTTAAATGCTGTTGCAATACTCACTCAGAGTCTCGTAGTACTTGACCTTGTCCCTCTTCCCACCAAACAGCGCAGCAGCAGCTTTCTTGAAGAAACTCTTGGCAGGGCTAGAGATGTGGAAATCTGGTGCTGAATGGCAGCAGCTAGCAGGCAGACGTTCTGGACTGAAGCCCTGTGAAGAACCAAAGTGGGTCATCTGGTGGGAAGTGGGGGGGGTGTAATTGTTAAACTCCTACGCTGTGACATTTACATTGTTCAACATAGAGTGACATAGAGTTGGCAATCGTGTCTAACCTGTGTGAAGAAGTCATGCCTCAGAATGTGGTCCAGGTTGGGCCTGTCCTCTGGCATCTTGGCAAGCAGGCTGGCGATTAGCTGCTTAGCCTGTGGTGACAGGGACGAGGGGAGGGAGTAGCGGGCTTCTCTAATACACCTGTATGTCTCCTTCAGGTTGGTGGTTTCGAAAGGAGGTCTGCCCAGCAGCATAGTGTACCTGGAGGAGGATAGAGGGCATTGAGTGAGGGAGCTATTTATGCCATAGGACATGCATGGGTAGTTTATCTCATATATCACATATTTCTAAGTGAAAGAAGTAAGACAAGAATATGCCTGTCCATGACACCCGATGCCAATATAGATAGTTTCTTAATAATTCATTACTAAACCTTTTAAAGTTCCCTAATGCTAAATTTATAGATATCCGACTCACATTACACAGCCTAAGGCCCAGATGTCTGATTCACAGCCGTGGCCCTGCTTGTTGAGAACCTCAGGGGACAGGTAGTTGGGAGTCCCGCAGATCGTCTTCCTCCTGTTTCCCGCTGGCTCCAACTTGGCAGCCAGACCAAAGTCCCCGACCTTCAGCTCCATCGTCTCGTTCACAAAAAAGTTACCTGTCGGGAAGAAAGGGAATGAGATGATGAACACTTGATATTCAAGCCAGGATCAAAGCATGAGCACAGCAAAAGATACAACACAGATCCTCTTTAGATGTACAGACTGAGGTTTAGTTACAAGGAATGATGTTCTCCCTGCACACAATGAAAGATTATGCACAGCACTGTAATATCACTAACCAAGTTTCAGGTCTCTGTGAAGGATTTCTTGTTCATGCAGGTACTTCAGTCCAGACACAATCTGTCTCAGGTAATAACGCACCTCTGGCTCAGTAAGCACTTTGCGGACCTTCAGGATATGGGCTAATGACTGCGAAAAAAAAAACAAAGCATAGAGATGAGAATAATTATAGAGCTTTCCCAAGATATAAGCACTGTCCTCTGTGCAGAAAAGCTTATCACACTTGACTACTTCCCTTAATTTCAAACCCCGTGGTAGCACATTAAAGTTTTCTACTTTCGACAGTTAATTAAAACAGTAAAGCTCTTTATAGAGTGGGGCACATTCTGAATACCAAGTAGTGCCTCGCTGGATTTTGGGTGCAATGCAGGTCTTGTTCACATTAGAAACACGGCGGCAGTAAAGTCATTTCAAATTTACCATGTGGAAAAAACAGCACTTACTTTCCTGCTGCAGTACTCCAGCAGGATGTAGATGTTCTCCTTGTCCTCAAAATGGTGATAAAAATGCACGATGTGTTTATGGTGTAGTAATCTGTGCAGCTCAATTTCTCTGTCAATCTAGCGAAAGCAAAGACAAAACATGTCTTAAATGTATATATATATAAACATATAAGTTGAACATCACTGCGCTCAAGGATCAGAGTTGCGCGCTTACCTTTTCCCGTTGGTGAGGTTTGGAGACGCGCGCATGAGGGATGATTTTGGCTGCGTAAACTTTGCTGGTGGAGAGGTCGGTCATCTCATAACATTTAGCAAATCCTCCCTGGAAAAAGGAAAAACACTGTTAACATGTTTTGTCTTCGGGTTAGGTAAATCCCAAGGGGGGGGGGGGAAAGTTTGTTTTTTTTTTTAAAAAAGAAAAGAAAAAACGATGGAATGCTTGCGCTACCTTTCCCAAAACTTTTCCACGGCAGTAGCACTTCCCCGTGGCAGGATCAGTGATTATCCTGGCCATTTCTGAGGGTGCACTGCGCTCATCCATTTTCTTTCGGCGAGGCTCGCAGGACCTCTGCGTGGATTCACACATGGTGCTGCCGTTTGTCTGTTGGTGCCCGGCGCTTCTCTGTACTTCCATCAGTTATAGGTCTGTCTTACAAAACTCAGAATGGATCCCGGAGAGCTCGGCCAGGAGTTTTTATACTCTGGCGCTCAACCCTCCCCCTGTCTGCCGCCCTCTCTCTGACGTCACGGGCATGAGAGAACGGGGGTCTGGCTGTTATCGATTACCTCACATGTACGTTTGTGTCGGTGGTGGCACAGATATGGAAATATGTAAAGCGGCGTGCAAAACTTTGTTTTTTTTAATAAGCCATATATATATATATATATATATATATATATATATATATATATATATATATATATATAAGCATTCACATACAGTTTGATAATGAAGACAGACACGTGCTGTACTGTAGTATTTATTTCATCGAACCTGAATTCATCGAATAAATAGCCCCTTTAAGAAAATATACTTGCACATATCCACTATGCTGAAGAGAATCATTTGCATTCTCTTCAGGCTCACACCATCCGGTTGCTGCACCGAGGTCAGGTTGGAGCACGAGCGCCCTCAGGTGGAGCTTTTGGACACTATTCAGATTAAAATGCGGGTTTCAGACATACCTTTGGGACCTGCAGTATGTTTATCAATGTAGTGCATGCCAGCTGAGCAGTGACACGTGGGACTTCACTCAGCTGGTTAGCGGTTGTATCTATAGATGTAGAAAATGTTGTTTTCAGAGTCATTTGCCTGTGGCAGTAGAAAGACCAGATTCATCCATGTGCAAGGCTGAAAAACCCAACCTCATATGTATCCATTCCGGTCTTCTCTTCAGTGGCTCCTTGTTAAATTCAGAATTCAATTTAAAATCCTTCTCACAAGCAAATTGTTAAGTAATCAGGTCCTGTCTCATCTTTAAAGACCTCACAGCACACACCCCAGCAGAGCACTTCAATCTCTGACTGCAGGCTCACTTGTGGTTCCTAGAGGTTTTAAAAGCAGAATGGGAGGCAGAGCCTTCAGCTTTCAGTCCCGCTTCTGTGGAACCAGCTCCCAGTTTGGATTAAGAAGGCACCCTCTACTTTTAAGGTTATGCTTAAAACCTTCTTTTTGATAAAGCTTTTAGTTAAGGCTGGATGAGGTGACCCTGAATCCTTCTTAGTTATCATTATCGATTGTTACTCTGGCTCTCTCTCCCATAGTTTGCCTTTCTGTCCTGTTTCCCTCAGTCCCCCTTTTCTTTCTAATACTACTGAGGTGACTGTTGTTGTGAAAACTAAATAAATAAAACTGAATTGAATTGAAACAAAAACAGAAAGACATTTACCAGAAAAGACAAGTACAAAAACTTCACCTCTTCTCTGCCTAAAAGTGAAATATTCCAACATTGTTCAGATTGCTGTAAACAAACAGGCAAAGTGCATGCACCCATGTATTGCAAAGGGCTCAAATTAGCACTTGCAGTTATGGCGTGTCTGTGCGGGCCATAACAACTACGTGCAGTGTCAAAAGACCCAACAAACCAATGTTAAACCTGACCTCCAGCTGTGGCCGCAGACATTTATTTTAGAAAAGCCACACACACACAAGAAACCACAGCATTTGAATTTAATGTCAGTGTCACAAAACCAAAATGAAACAAAACTATTCACAGACTCTCTCCTGCAGCATCCCAGTGAGGACATTTATTAGTGCTGATGCTGGAAATAAATGGCTTGCAGTGTGAGAGCTCTCGTGGAGAGCTGCAGTCAGTCACAAACATATTCTTTATAGTGAAGCATGATAACATTTAAAACAAGGACTTCAGCATTATGGCTTAAACTCCATTGGCTGTGAAAGTGCAAAAAAAAAAAATAGTACACGCGTCAGGTGAAATCATCCTGACATTTTCAAAGACTTCTTTGAACGATCTCTCCTGGTCAGTGTTTATAACTGCCAGACTGCCAATTTATGCTCTCTTTGTCTGGGATTCTTATCATATTATATTGCACTTACTGTCCAAGAACAAAGTCCCAGGAGGGTACAGTGCTGTTTTGAGTTACAATTCTAGAAAGTGCTGTAATTTTATTGCACTGCTGGTTTTGCTTCGCTTCTAAGGTACGAGCGCACAGTGCTGATGTCGTAAGCAAAGGTCTGATCAAGTCCGAAGCCAGCGGATGACTGCTGTGGCCAGTTAGGGAAACGAAAGCGACAAGCGATAACAAGCGCGTCATCTGAAAGCTCTTTCAACAGCTTCTCTCCGAGCACTTCCATCTGTAAACCAGCGAGACGAGCCAAATTAGCACAGCATCAGATCACCAAAAGCAGAGGAAAACAATCATTCTTCACGGGGAAAAAAACCCACTCACCACTCCCGGAGCAAGGAACGCTGTCACATTATTGTATGAAGACAAATCTGTCTAAAAGCAAGAGACAAACATGGTCAAATTACAGCTATTACCAAGTATAAAAGACTATATTTCTATCACAGTCTTACCTTCCAGAAATCTTTTTTAATAAAGACTGCCTGACTGGAGGGGACTCCTGTCCAGCAGGCCTTGCTCCTGGCATATGCCACTAAAATGGAGTTTATTTCAAAGCCTGTGGACTGGAAACCAGCAGCAGAGGCTGCAAATACCTGGTAAGCAAACAGGAGGAGTTTCCAAAACAGTCACTGATTCAACTCACAGCATATTCACAGATACATTTTTCTCTAAGACAGGTACACTCACTCACCAGTCTTCCATCTCCTGATCCCAGATCTGCCAAGCAACCTGATCTACCCTCAAGCAGCTTCATCACATTCGCAGTCTGATTTTTACTGGAGGGCAAATAGGGCACCTGGACAACAGTGCAAACATGCAGTGAGTCAGTACACATGGCAGGCATGATGTCTCAAGTAGTGATGGGATTTCCGTCTCTTTTTAGAGAACCGGCTCTTTTGGCTCCGAACTGGCTCTTCAGGTTGTTTTGTTGCTTTAATTAATTTATTATTAACAATAATATAACATTTTGCACAAAAGGAATTACTAATGTAAAAAAAAAGTGGTTTTATTTATATATGTTTATATATAAATATATACGGTGGCACCTAAAGACGAAGCACGTACAAATTCCAAAACACATTTCTAGCATTAACTGAACTTCCAAAACAGAGCTACCTAGATCACTTAAATTACACAATTGAAAGCATATGTGTATTGTTTGTGTATTTATACACAAGCACACATATATATTCAAATAATTAAAAAAAAAAAAAAAAAGTTAATTTACCTGTTACTACCACACACCAAATCTGGTCGTTGGTACTTGCTGGCTTGTGTAGCCACCAGGTAACAAAAGCTCAACACTGCGCCCGAGCATCCTGGAGCACTTCTGTTGTGTTTTGCACGTGTTTTGGGGGTTTTATGTGCTTCTGAGTTTTTATGTGCTTCTGAGTTTTTACGTGTTTTGGAGTTTTTACGTGCTTTGTCTGTAGGGGCCACCGTAAATATACTTTTATTTATTCACTCCACATAAAATGTAATAAATAAATCACATAATACAAAAATCAACTATTCACATTTCAACTTTTAACTATTTAAAATTTCAGCTTTTTCCTTTTAAACAAATTTAAAGTGAAACAACACAAAACACTGCAAACCACAACACAATTAAATATAAATTAAAATATGAAAACAAAAAGAAGATGCATATTCTCTGTCATTTGGACCTGCATGAATAAACTTTCTGAATCCTTTATCATCTGCAACTGAAAATAGTTGTGGATGATTACTATACCTTTCTAATCTGACGTTGTTGTCCCTGGCTCTCTTTCTCTGTCTCTCCCTCCCGTTCTGTTCCTGTGCTACTGCCAGTGTAACTACCCCCCCTCCTCCCTCTGCCCAGCGCAAAGCACAAGGTTCGTATGCGGAGTGAAATGGAAAAAAGTGTGAGAGAGAGAGAAAGAAAAAAAAACAAAACACGGCTCACGATAAGGAGCCGGCTCGCGTTGTTCACGTCAAAGATCCGGCTCTAAGAGCCGTTTCGTTCGCGACCGACACATCACTAGTCTCAAGACTCTCCTTTTCAACACTGCCATATTGCACAACTGACAGCATGCATTACAAAGTAATTGACATGGAAATATCCCAAATAAAATACAAATTCGCTTCCATCTGTTGTTAAAGCTCCAAATTAAATGTACATCTCTTCACAACAGTCAAGCCTGCTGTGACTATAGCCTTGAGTCAGCTCTCCCACTCACTGTCAGTGGAACTGCTTCACAATAATCTTCCAAATTACAATCTCAGCAGGACTCTCTGGTTTCCAGTTGTGGTAAACACTTTAAATCTGTCCATTGTACAAAACCATTTTTCTCCTAGCATAACATGTTTTATTTGAGCTATAGCTGGAGTCATGTCATTAATCCAAACCACATGCATGCGTACACACACTCCTCTATATGAGGTAAACTGGTAAAAGCAATTTAAATTATTGCATATTAACACATTAACACATTAACAAAAGATCATGGTGCAGTTCTCCATAGAAGGTAATCATTATTAGACTTACCGCTGTCTTCTTTCCCACATTTGTTGCATGGAGCTTTATGCTCCAAAGCAAGCAAATTAATGTTAATGTGCAAGTTATGTTACATGATCTGATTTCACACATGCAACATTTGATATGTGAGTCAGAGCAGGTAGGTAAAAACCCTAAATCTCAGGGCGATCTCAGGTACCTTGAGCCTCCATGGGATTTTGCGGAAGCCCGGTAGGGTGAAGAGGCTCCATAATCCGTACAGGCCTGTAAGCAGAGCACCTGTGCAGGCTGAGAAGATGGGATGAGGTCTGTTGGTAGGGAAGACCCCGCTATAGTTTTGCAGGATTACTTCAATGGAGTCTTCCATGGCAAACTGTGGCAGGAGGGGTTAAAATACAGCAAATAAGTGGAAATATTACTGCAGCCTATATGAAGCAAAATGCTGCTTGTATTTGAGATATTCTGAGTAACTTACTCTCTGTTGTAATAAAAGGAAACTGATTTATTCATGTTGAGTAATACTGATTATTTTAAGCATAGATAAAGATACAGGGTTTCAGAAGTATTTTTGTGATAGTGGTTTGGTCCTTCAGAAATTGTCTCAGTGGAAGGGTGGCTGTCTAGAAGCAATTCTTAAGGAAGGAAAAGAGCGAGAAAAGGCTGAGGTATGACCAATTACACAAGAGGAGATCAGGAGAACAGTGAGCGTCTACAGCCATCTAAAAAAAAAAAATAACACGGTGGAAACTCTGCCATAGTTTGGAGCTGCATTTACAGCCTGTGATGCTGGGAATTGTGTCAGAATCTATTAAATTATGAATGCAGAAAAGTCCTGTTAGATTTTGATCCACCGTGCAACACATTGTGGAAAGAATCTGATTGGTGACAGCTTCATTTTTCAGCATCACAATGATCCCAAACACACTGCTAATAAAGTAAAAGCAAGCATGAATAGAAAAAGACACACAGTGGATCACTATCAGTCATGAATTGGTTTCCCCAGAGCCCGGACCTCAACATTACTTAATCAGTGTGGGATCATCTTGACAGAGAACGGAACAAAATGCAGCAAACATTGAAAGAAGGGCTTTGAGCGTTTCAAGAAGCCTGGAAAACTATTAAGACTTCAAGACTATGTAATCAAATTACCAGAAAGCTCGTCTACAAGAGTTCAGTGTATGTTGAAAAATAAAAGAAGACATCCCAAACGTGGACTTTCAAGCTCATTAGAATTGTACAAACTCCTGCTTTTGCCTTATATACTGCATTTCCATGCATGTTTGCACTCGTTTCAACAAATTGCAGTGTCTATTTTCCATTTTCCTAGCAAAATATAAAGAAAAGAGGAGAGGCTCGAGGCTTTTCAGCACTGTGGTTATCAGAGCAGTTAGAGACAACAAAATTGCAGATTTCAATAAATTCACTGTGATTATCTGGCTCGACATTTTCCATTTCATAAACAAATATCCTATATAATAAAGAGACTGTTTCTAATTTAAATGACTTCCTTTCTGTACTGAAGTTTCTAATTGGACAATAAAACTTAAGACCAGTAGTGGCCATCATTCTGACACAGCTTACCTGCTGGATTCTGAAATACTCCGTATATACATCAGCACCTTTTTAAAGAAACTGGTTACCATGTAAGTTTGTAATGGTGTGAGTTTGCCTTAAAATATTTACAGAATTCAGCATTTACAGCGAAAATCGTTCTAAGTTTTAAACTATATATTTCACACAATCTAAAAAAAATGTGGTAATATATATATATATATATATATATATATATATATATATATATATATATATATATATATATATATATATATATCTTACTATCGACCTCTTGTATTTCATGAGGAAAGCAACATAACAAATCATTTCAAATTCTCTCTTTGTAAACAACTTAATTCCTCTTATCACTATTAAGACCATAAAGCAAGCTGATTTCCACACCACATAGCACATACCACCAGAGCAGCGTTTCCGACAGCAGGTGGGGCTACAGTGACCTTTCACTCGCCCACAAACCTTCTAGAAAGAAATGTTGACAACATTTAGGTCATGCACTGAAACTACTCGAAGCAACAATCCTGTTTATTCTCGACAACAAGGAGTTTTACCAGTACAAACTATCCCGAAAGAGCTACTTTCAGACACGCAGACATATTATAAGAGTTTTAGATTCTGGATGAAGTCGATGCAAGCGCATGCAGTTATCCCACTCACAGCAGGACAGACAAACGGTTCCGTGTGTGTGTGTGTGTGTGTGCGTAGACTGGAGAAATGTGCAAAGTTCTAACAATACCTGAAAAACTCAACTATTGTTGACAGTTAAGTCTGTCTACCTTACCTGACCCTCCCCCTCGTCTCCTGCGCACTCAGTAGCACGCACGCACAGATCGTCCAGTCAAACAGCGTTCAGTCAGCATGTCCCGCCCTCTCGCTTCACGCACTTCACGCACGCCCTATCAAACGTCTGCTTACTGCCTGACAAATGAGCTCTGACTGAATCCGAGTTGTACTCCACGGTAATTTCATGCCTCCTGGGTCTGTGCTGCGTATCGCATGGCGCAGTAGTATAAGATAAGCCACTTAGGATTCAGGTGTGAACGCGTAAAAAAGCCTCTAATTAAGGCTGTTATATAAAAATAAATATGTTTAAAATGCTTCAAATAGGTGTTTAATTACGATCATACACTTCAGGTGTGAATCTCTCTGCTCCATCTAATTATAGGCGCGATTATAATTGCAAAGATTTTTTTTGTTGTTGTTGTTCATTTCCGCCGCGGCCTCATCCCAGACTCATTGAGCCGAAAGGTTCACAATAACAATATTCATCAGCATTCAGGGGTAGGCTCTTATTTGCACAGCCGCTTGTTCTCTGAAGTGGGGCTTTTTTGCTTCATGGGCGGGGGGACGGCAGAAAAACCGGCCGACAGTGACGCAAAAGGAGAGGCTATTATATTTGCTTCCTGAAAAAAAAGACGAAATTATGCTCCTGAGCCGGGAGTTTATTGGATGCAAGAGAGAGCTGTAAAACAAAGATTTGTAAAAGACAAATAAACTGATAATTGAATGGACTTGTATGGGAAGGTAAGATTCGCGATTTTTTAATATATAGGCAAACTATAGCAGATACCCATAAAATGTTTTTATCCCTGCACTCTTGATTTTGCATGGCAGGGAGCGTCTGTACACGACATAGACTACTGTTATCTGTTACTCTGACGCCCGTCAAAGGGTGAACTACAAAGGTTTTCTCTTTCTCTAAATATTTCAGTTGGTGACAGTTGGACTGAGCTGCATGCTGAGTAATGTAGTCAAATCTCTTCTTTTGATGCTGCAGTTTTCCTCCGCTCTCCTCCGGTGCAAAAACTACAACCCCCGTCTACGGGGTGACTGTGACGTCACATACACGCACGAAACCTGCTTTTCCACCCTCCTCGTGTGCTCGTGCTCGGCTCACGCGAGCCAGCCTTTTTCGTCTGCTCGCGGGGTGGAGGGGAGGGGTGAGAGGCGGGCGCGTGCCAGATCGGAGGGGGACAGCTCCCAGGTGCTGAAATTGGTCGGAGCTCCACAGAGAGAAAGCGAGAGACAGAGGGGGGAAGAAAACCAGCGCCCGCATTAGATTCAGATATATACATATATTAATATAGATTTAAAAGAAAACGCATTCTACTAAAATAAAAAAATAAAACAAAAACCAGGGCCAGATACAGATAGAACCGAGGCCTCCAAAAACAGGTTTGTTCACATAAATGTCCTCAACGCTTCTTCTTCTTCTTCTTCTCTTTTTTTCTGTAGCTTATAGTCGTAATTGCGTGGAAGAATTTCATTGATAGATAAAAATGACCTGCCCAGAATTGGTCGCCGAAACACTAGCTGGCATGCGGCTTCTCGCTCATCCGCGGGGTGTAATTTTATAGCAGAGCTTCTTGCTTTATGCGGTGCGTGTAAATGACATCGTTGCAGCGATATTTTCAAAACTGTGTCCTTGCAAAAACACTCCTCGGTGGTGTTGTTTCATACGCGGAAGCGAACGGAAGTCCTGATCTTGTGCGTGATGGAGGTCCGGCATCATTTATTAACTGCACAGGTTTGGCACAGAGGCTTTGTCGGAACATTCACCTTGGAGGCGGATATGACTGTGCTGGTGTCGTCCTGTTCGTAGTACTCTCGTCCTCGGAGGTCGCTGGCTGCTGACAGCTTGCACTGAAACGGTTTGGGTAGATGCTTTGCTAAGGTGAAAGATCCATGTGTGCTCTGCCCTTTGTATAACACCAGTGTGTGGTAATATGGGATGAGATTTGACGTTTTTATCAAACAGAAGTCAATTTCTAGAAGAAAACTTCACAGAGGAAAAAATCAGTGAGTCTTAAGGTTTAAATAGGTCAATACAATATGAATAGGAGTTGTGTAAAATTAAACATTAAAAGATCTGAATCTGAAATATTGCCCTTGCTCTCTCTGCCATAACATCAATCATCTTCATATGTTAAAGAAAGTATTTTAAGAAAAAATCAGGCTTTTAAAAGTCCTGGTTATCTAACAGTCATCGATACAACAGCTTGTGGTGCTGCTCATGCTGGTTTGCCTTACACAGCCTTCTGTCACCTCTGATCTGGCCTCGTAGAACAAGCTTGCACTTTTTACTCTGCATCTGTCTGCAGCCCTCTCTTTTACTTTTTGGTCAATAGATATGAACCATCTTAAAAAGCACTTTTCTAAAATTGTTTCCAACCCTTTGGATTAACCTCCCCTCCCCAATCTCTTTCCTTGTTTTTGCAGATGGCTGCCACTCAGGATGCGAAAGGAAAAGGAGAGGGAGGGGAAAATTTTGACTATATGTTTAAGCTGCTGATCATTGGTAACAGCAGCGTGGGCAAAACGTCTTTCCTGTTCCGCTATGCAGACGATGCCTTCACCTCAGCTTTCGTCAGCACCGTGGGCATCGACTTCAAAGTGAAGACTGTGTACAAGAATGACAAGAGGATCAAACTGCAGATCTGGGTATGAAATATTCAAACGCGAGCATTAAACATTTAGAAATGAGCCACAAAATATTTGACTGACGACCTAGCCAGAAGAAACAACTTGACGAATTTTGTTGAGAAGGAACGCTCTTTTAGAACCTGGATTCCTATGTAATGCCATCTGAGCACAAGCAAAAGTTTGTGTCATATTTGAGTCTGTGAGGACGTAAGAGACCTGAAATGACACCAAAGCAAGCTTTAATGGTGATAGTCCAGGGCATAAACAAAGTCCAGAATCTATCAAATGAATTGCAAAATAGGAGTTCCAAAACTTAGTAATCACTAGGAACATCAGCTAAGTAGGAGTACTCAACAAAGGAAAAGGGGAGACTGAGATAAAATATATAAAAGGTAATACAGGAAGTGGAAACTGCAAGGAACACAGACACAGAGAGCAACACTTAGCAAAATAAAACAGGAAGAGCCACAACTGAACTGATAAAAACAAAAAGACCAACACAAAGACGAGACTGAAGGAACAAAATGGGAACACTAAAGGGAACTAATAACCCTAAAGTCATCTATGCCTAAACTACAACTAAACAACTACAATCCTGAGCATCAGAAGGAGGAAAAACTCATAAGCATAAGGAAATACAAAATGAAAACTAAAGAACAATCTCTCGTTTCCCTCCACCTTTGTGTTCCTGCTGAATGACCCCTGTTTGTAAATGGCTGTCAATCTATCACTTTGTCCTGACCTCTGTCCATATCTTCTTGTGTTTCAAGGATTCGATTGCTTTATATTTGGCAAAGTAAAAAAAAAACCCACAACTGCACACAAAGGTATTAATTTAGATATTGGATAGAACATAACCACATTAGCTCTGTGTTTGGATTTGAATTTTATCTATTATCTCAATTCACATCAAAACATATCTCTAGTGATTTCTTCATCATTCTTACAGATTTCTCACATTTCTCTCTAATTTGTTTACATTCTTCCAAATCAGTTGATGAGTTTGTAAAAATTTTCCCTGTGATTGATGTCTTTTCACACAGAGAAAAATCCAAGTGAACTCCAAGTGAACCAAAATGCATCACTGCAAACCACGTGAGAATGGTCAATCTGTTTATTGGCCAGATGTGACCGCGGGTGACGCAGCAAAAGTAAATACAGGAAGAAGGTGCTCTAGACTATTGGAGAACATGGAGAATTTAGGTGTGAAGACGCTCTTAGAAAACGTGTGGTGCATTAAGCTGGTCGCTTAATTAACTCCATAAAGCTTCAGGAAAGGCTATAATGTGTTTGACACTCTAGTGTAAGCACTGAGACAGATGGAAGCTTCAACATCATTGACAAGATACTAGTAAGTGTTAGTTTGCCGCCCAGTGGGAGAGGAAACAGAAGCAACACCTTCTCTAGAACGTGTGGGAAACTGAAGAATGTCTGAGTTTGTTTAATTAGGAGTTCATCTGAGCTGTGAAACCAGATTGTCTCACTACACCTCTGAGATAGTGGGGAGAAGCAGAAAGCTTCTTGCTCTCTTTCTGTTTCTTTCACTTCCTTTCCACTCACTTACTTTCTGTTTTCTTTCTGTATTGCCACAAGTGTCAGCTTTCCTTCAGAGGTTCTGCTCTCTTGTTTGTCATCATAGCTGACTTTCTCAGCAATTAGCAATCCCCCAGACATTCGGCGTCTGCAAATCACATAGCGAAACAAAGCAAAGGCGCTTGTCAGGATGTGGAAACGGACTTTGAACAGTCAAATAATTGGCTGATGGAGTTAATGTGTTTCCATCATAAGCATAGAAAAGCATATTCAGAGAGAAAATCACTGGCCTCGCGTTCATGTAATCAGCCTGTTGCTTTTAACTGGGCTAAGAAAGAGCTGTGACACACACTAAGTGCCCATCTAAGGTGATGGGTATTGGCTAATGTCACTGCGGTATGCACATCCTTAATCTGCTGAGGGATAAAACTGCATGTTGCATCACAGAGCTGTCCCTACTGTCGCATTAGGCTGAGCTGAATGAAACCAAGAGTGCTGGCAGCGTCATCATAGTGGAAAAACAGAAACTCACTTCACTCAATGAAGAAGTGAGTCGGGCTCCCTCTCCACTTGAAGCAGCTTGTTGGATTGATTTCTGGTGAATTGCAGACTACAAGCAAAGCTTTTCAAGGAGCTCAAATTCTCTGTACTCAAGCAGATTTTTTCCCTCTCGCTCCATCTTTTTAAGCAACTCACTAAAACATCCTTGAAATGCAAAGGTCATTGTCCAGCACTCGGCCGAGAATCAAAAGGCTTCTAAAACACTTCAAATTGAAAGAAAGGAACAAGACTGTGGTTGCACTAGTATTCATACGATTGGTGGATAACTTCATATATGCACAGTGAGAGTGAACAAGTTTCTGAAACATATCTTCCCCTTTTTATGTTGGTCAGTCCACAAAATAAGCTGTTTATGCAGAACCACACAGACTAGCTGCTGACATTAAAAATGCACGTTTGCATGCATTCATTTTTGCAGCATTGTCAACTGACAAAAGGTCCGAGCCGTGCTGTGCGTGGAAGCTCGGCAGGCTGTGAGCTCTGTCTTTGTGGAGTGAAGGTCAGAGCTGTCCTCTGGCTATAACAGGCACACTGTTGCGGTCATGTGCAGTATGACAGAAAGCAAAAGTACTGTGGCAAATACAATCCACTGCTGCCTTCTGGGCTTCTGTTTAACAAGAGCCAAGTAGATCAGCCAGAAGTCCTCTGTCATGTTTCACAGACGGCTGTGAGCACACTTGTTGTGGGTGTAACAACAGCTCAGTAAACATACAGTATCTTACTGGGATTTCTGGTTATGTAACTGTGTGTAAAATTGCAGGTCTGCACATATTTAAGCAATCACAGAAACATTTATCGTGATAAAGCTGCCCGGATCTATTTTTCTTTGTTTCTCATGAACAAAAAACTTCATCTGTCTGTACTGACATCTCAGCAAAGCCTGTGGCGAGTGCTTGCTTTTGCCAGGGCGATCTGTGTGCAGTGTGCTGCTCCTCAAATGCTGTGTAATCACTCGCTTTGCTTCTGAGCATTTGGTCCAGACTCACAAACAACGAGCAGGTTTCTCGAGGTTCAGATCATTGTACTTCTATATTTTACCCCCTTTTTCTAAGAAATATATGTCATGAAGCTGAGCTTTTAATCCTGCACCACTGAGTATTCAACACTACTGAGCGATTATCAATTATTACTGAGGAGAGAAAAGAATCAATCACATCAGCCAAAACTGAATTGCTCTTTTTTGGCACTTCATCAATGCATCACCAGTGAGGCAATTAGTATAATGATTGTTTCTGCATCATGGGCACAGTAAATGAAGCTGTGAACATGTGTGTATATAACGTTCCAAACTTAAACTTATTTGATTTAAACCAAGCAAATGTCTCCATTTGAATCATGTTTGCGCAATCGGCTTATTCATATGTTGCATGTGGCTGAAGCTGACAGTGTAAAGTGCAGTTAGCTGCTCACAGCAGTGATAAATCTTGTTTTCTGTGCGCAGGACACAGCGGGCCAAGAGCGCTACAGGACCATCACCACTGCCTACTACCGCGGGGCCATGGGCTTCATCCTCATGTACGACATCACCAATGAGGAGTCCTTTGGTGCTGTGCAGGACTGGTGAGTTATGGCTGCCCATATTTGTCAGTTTTGTGTGACAGGTGTCATCTCTAGGCCCTTTTTATTCTGGATATCATTTGCATCACATCCGCATATCAGGCCTGTTTGTTTTCATAATGCATGCAGTTCATATCTGTTGAGGCTGATGCGAGTAATGGCAGTCTTTAGTCTGATTTTAAACATGCTGTGGTGGAGCCTGCTCCTAAAAATTATCCAACTTCAAACTTCATTTCTAAACTCTCTTTAATTTCCGAGGTCCTGGAGAAAGTCTTCATCTCCGGTCTCTCAGTTGGATCATGTTGTTGGAATTAAAGCAAATACAGTACAAAGGTTAAAATCATATTCAGCCAGGCTATACAAAACTCTCATGCACCCCACTTTTATGTGGGGTCCTCAGCCTTTTTTTCAACTTTTATACTGGTCTCAGTATGGTTCATATAAATGTTGCACAGTTTTATCTGCCACTGGAACATAAATCTATGATTCCTCTGAAAGGCGTACTGGGCTGTCTGGAGAATGTTAAGACATGGATGCACTAAATCTTCTTAATTGAAAAAACAAAAACAGATTTTATTGTGTTTTTATAAACCCTCACCTCCACCACTTTGACCTTTTTTAACATTTTTTTAAAAAGCCCTTTGCAAGGAACCTGGGAGTTATCTCTTACTTCTGATAAATAGATAAATGCTGCATTTGAAAATCCGTTTTTATTCTTGGGCTTTTAAATCAGACTGAGTTCTGAGTATTTTTATTTGTGTTGCTTTTCTCATGTTTTCTCACTAAATGTTTTCCTTTTTAAATTCTTTTTGTTCAGTGTTTTATGTCATTTGCTTCTTTTAACTGTACCACACTTTGGTCAGCAGCAGCTTTTAAG
This sequence comes from Neolamprologus brichardi, assembly GCF_056152115.1. NCBI lineage: Eukaryota > Metazoa > Chordata > Actinopteri > Cichliformes > Cichlidae > Neolamprologus > Neolamprologus brichardi. The sequence goes on from NC_142115.1 coordinate 24,171,137, forward strand.
TGTGCTATAAACTAAACTTGACTTAATGTTGTACATGATTGATACTTCTTCTGTTCCTCTCTTGTGAATATCAATGCATTTGCTATGCAGCTTTCTTTGAGTGTGCAGCAACTGTTTGCATGGACTGATTAAATTCTGGTGGTCTTTCTGTTAGGACACTGGGGTAGCTCAAGTCTCACCTTTACTTTGTTTATTCATATTGTGGGACAACACTTTCCTTGCAATTATTCAACATCACAACTGTGGAATAGCAGATAAGACTGTGACATAGTCATGGATATAAACTTAACCTAACTTGTTAGCGGAGATAGTTTGAGTTCCTTGTGAGTCTGAGCTGTTTTAACTTTCCAAAGTCCTCACAGTGGCCACAGCACTGTCTCACATTTGACAGGCTTGTTATGTAGTGTTTGCAGCGCTGTTGTCAGATTTAAGAATCAAGGAAGGGAACTTGTCAAGGTCATGGCTGCGGTCCATTCATGAGTCACTCAAGTGTCTGCGGGGTGTAACAGTAAGTCTGAGCCAAGTCTAACATCTGTGATTTATGATGATGCACCCAAGTCTAAAACGGGACTTAGAAGGCTTCATCGAATCAGGAAGTGGGTTTTTGGGTTAGAATTTTCACTCTAGCAACAAGATGTTCTCCTCAGTGTAACCATTACAGCACAACAGCATCAAAGATACATTAAAACATCAGATCCACCGCCCCTGACATGTCTTTTGGTTTACATTTTGCTGATCCTTCCTCTTGACTGTACAAAAGTGTTGGGATGGGAAACATCTTGTAGTTTATTTACACTGTTTCTTGCACTTTCCCAGCCTCACCCACTGCCAGCCAAAAGAGATAACAGGAGCTCAAACTGTGCATTTTTGAGAGGAAAGATTTGTGAATCAACAGAGGCTCATCCTTATGATGTAAATGTTGTAGCAGCTGCACTGAGTTATACATATTGCGGCACTTTTGCAGTTGATCCAACTTCATACTTCATTTCTAAACTCTCTTTAATTTCTGAGGTCCTGGAGAAAGTCTTCATCTCCGGTCTCTCAGTTGGATCATGTTGTTGGAATTAAAGGAACTACAGTACAAAGGTTAAAATTATATTAAGCTGGGCTATACAAAATTCTCATGCAGCCCACTTTTATGTGGGGTCCTCATAAAAGTGGGCTGCATGAGAAATTCTTTGTGTGACTTGTATGATAAATACCATTACTGTACTGAGCTGTCTTCTCCGCTCCAGTCACTCAGCTGTTAAAGTGTTTAATCTAACAAAACAAATATTTGTTGTTTAACTGGAAATTAAATGTTTAAAAAAAATCTGCTGGGGTTCTGTACTTCAGCAGGAACCGCTTCATATCATCTGCCTGATTGGTATTCAAGCGATTTTTCTGTTACTGTAAGCCAGAAAGGCTTTCTTGTAAAGACAGCTCAGAGCCAGACACACCTATTATTCTTTTAAGGCCTGCTTGATACTTTAATAGAGCGCTGCAGTCTGAGCACAGTCTGTGATGGGTATCTCAATTAATGGAGCCAAGTGTGTCACTCGCAGCAACCATCCAGGAGAGTCACCTCTGAACTTGTTCACCAGACGGTGCACAAATCCATCAGCTGTACACAAAAGAAGAGGCTCTTTTTCTTTTCTTTTTTTTACCTGCCACATAACCAGAATCCTTTTTTTTTTTTTGCCTTTACCACAGGCCTCAGCTCTGATTTCTCTCTCTCTCCCTTGTTCCTTGTGACAAGGTTGGAGGAAAAAAATAGAGGTTGCCATGGCAACGGCTGCTTCCCTGACAGTGGCTGACTAAAGCTTGTGACGCGCTCATTTCCTGCCTGTGTCATAGGAAAATGAGGGAAGCGCTGTGAGATTGACATCAACTGCTTAAGATTCCAATAAAATAAATATTGGACAGCAATAGGAAAAAAGGCACTTACCTGTTTAATATAACACCTCTTAATTACTTGTGTTGCTTCGTTAAATGCGATACAAACACAAGTGCTATTTTTTTTCTTGGTCAGTGAACAATACCTGCACGTACATTCCGGCTGACCCACATCTGAAGCAATAAAACAAGACAGAACTGGACAGAGAGCAGCGGCGTGCCGACATCATGCTGCTTTCTCTCTCTCTCTCTCTGAGATGTTGTTTCTTCCTTTTTCTATGGCTGGCTCCTTCTCTCCTGTTTTCAGCCTGTGGTGTGTTTACTGCCCTACTTTCTGTCAAAACTGCAACACCACGGGAGGAATTTGTTCCTTAAATTCCTTCCCAGATTGCTAGCAGCCTGCAGAGGTAAGAGCCATTCAAGCAGCTCACTGATTTGCTGTGAGAACCTTGTTCATGTGGATGTCGTTATTAGCATGTAATGATATTAACACTTGACACAGTTCACAAAACTATTCTAACAATGGAATCCAGTGTTTCCCGTATGTGTGTTTGTGACTAAAGCCTAAAAGCTTTATAGCTATCTAAATATAAATTGTAAATATCTAAAAAAAATAGCAAATAATGACCTACATTACAGCAACAGTGACTACGAGTTTTCAGAACAGAGCTGTCACTGACCCACTTTTCCGCAATGCCATCAGTGATTCAGATATGACACGATGCCAAACAAAAGGAGATGCAATCACTGTTCATGACCGGCCCAAATGGTGGACAGATTTACATCTTGCCCTTTCTTCCCGTCCAATAAAAAAGTTGCACAGAATCTGTTTCTAGCACTTTCTGATAAGAAACCCGGCAAACAGCACTAATGTGAATGTGATGTATTTTTGTTGTGTTTTCTTTCTGATTACGTGCAGGTCAACCCAGATAAAAACCTACTCGTGGGATAACGCGCAGGTGGTGCTGGCTGGGAATAAGTGTGATATGGAAGAAGAGAGAGTGGTCTCGGTGGATAATGGCAGACTGCTGGCGGAGCAGTTGGGTGGGTCTCAGAGCAACATTCAGCACTTGGTGTTTTTAAAATTGGGTTGCATCACAGTCTGGTTTTTGCAGAAAGACCTTTGACATTTATTTGTTTTGTACAGACAGTCAAGCTTGTTCTAAACAAACAAAAACACCCCACATTTATCTTGTGATCATTAATCGGTCATTTCTACGTTCTGATCTCAAGGTTTCGAGTTTTTTGAGACAAGCGCCAAGGACAACATCAACGTGAAGCAGACCTTTGAGCGTCTCGTCGACCTAATTTGCGACAAGATGTCTGAGAGTTTGGACGCTGATCCTGCTGTCACCACGGGAGCGCCCACTGCCAAACTCACAGACAGCGCTCCACCCCTCCAGCAGCCCGGCTGCAATTGTTAGTGAGCCATGTCAGGGAGCAGAAGGAGAGCAGCACAGGTCCTGTAAGGTGGTAAAAAATTGTTCTCCCTGAGCGTTATCACTCCTGCTATAGTGCTGCTTTCCCCTGGACTACACTTCAAACCCCGATTAGTAGTAGAATTACAAAAATCTGTCCTATTATCTCTTAACTTTATCACCTTATATCAATAGCAAATAACCAGGAAAACAAACGTGGCTGTTGTAAGATGCATAACATTACAGTATAACTTGAATACACAGACACCATATTCTCATTCTTTGGCTAGTTAGTGTGGTTACAAACCAAGTATGTTTCATAGGCTGCAAATAGTTCACACTGTACACTTAATCCTTAAGACCTTTAAAACCTATAATAATGATGATAATACCTTGAAGGATAGTCAGTGAGTGCTTTAATAAGCTTTTTATTTTTTATGTTTTTGTACAGTATGTTTTTTCCTTTTATAGGTTCCTGAAGCTGCCAAATCTATGATTTAGTGCACTATAGGATGTAGCGGCTTTCTTTTGTGTAACGTGTGTGTGTGTGGCTGTTGTGTGACTGCACACTAAGTGAGTGCGGGTTTGCGTGAATGCGAGTATTATGTCCGACTGCAACTTCGCCATCTTAAAATCATCTACCTTGGAAAAAAGTGGCCTTTTAGCATCTTCAATACGGCCTCTGTAAGTCCCTCTGTCCTGTTTTACTGTTGGAGTATGTGTAACGTTGACGTGAGTACTGTTCCGACCTCCGCTGTCTGTAGATGTGATTCCTCTAAGTATATCTAATAAGTATATCTTAAGCAACCATTTCCATGTGCTTAGCCTCCAAGACACTCTTTTATAGTTTGATCCAATGAGCATGCTGCCAAAAACTCAATAATGTGTGCTGTTTTATTTTAAGATAGGCCTTACCCAAACCTAACCATCCCCTGCTCCACATGAAAACAATGATTTAGCATTCCATTAAAGGAAAAATCTCTTACTGTCAAAGCACAGCTCACTGTATGCGATACACAACAAATGATCAGCTCTGTCATGGAATAAACAGCCATATATTAAAATATGTTTAAGTTTTGACTCAGCATGCTTAAATTCCATGTTTGTATAATAAAATTAAGTCCTCCATCCTACCCCCACCCTCTGAAAAAATTGACAACAATGTAAAAAGGGAAACTTCTCATAGCGGGCATATACCGTACTCTAGTGTCTTAATGTTAATTCCATGTAATAGAAACGTCGTAGGTTGTTTGAAAAGCCAGAAAAGTTTCAGTTCTGCTAGTCTTAGAAGAAAAAAATTGTGCCAAAACATTACAGTTCTTTTCACATCGTCGGTTGTTTGTCACATAGTTGAATAAAAGCTCTAAACAATTGCATGAAGTCAGTCCTGATATACCTGTGTAGATTTATATGATAAGATACTGTATATATCACGCTGTGTTACAGATTTAGGAGCATTGTCATGGCGTTCGCCGTGAGATGCAATGGGCCAATAAGTGCAATATTTTATGAATTATACCCTGTACATAGTTTCTCCCGTCCTCGAGTACAATGACCCCAGCTGCCGTATGTGAGTGACAGTAGGTCAGAATAACTCGTAAAAACCCGAGGATGTGCTTCATTCAGTAACTGAATGTGCGACTGTAAGTGTGTATGTGTGCGTGTACCTGCCATATTGAAGAGACAAATTACGTAATATAGTGTACTGTTTGTGTATACCTTTTGTACAAATGTATTCACATACTATATGCTGTTCCTGCTAACTGTTGGTTGTTGACCGAACTTGTATTATCATGTCAAAATGCAGTGTTGTTGTGACAGATAGTCAGGGAGAAAACTTAGTCCATGACATATGCCATACTGTTTTACTAATGCCAAGAATAGGAATACACATGAACTAGTTTAAAGCGCCTGCGTGTACACATCTGTGTATGTGTGTGACATTATGATTTGATGCCAGTAGCCATGAAATAAATTACTGTAATGGTCGCATTCATTTCATAGAGGGATGGTTAGCCTCAGCCCAACAGTCACTAGAGTAAAAATGCCATTTTAAAACATTATGTCTTTACATATAACTGAATATATTTATTTGTTGGAGTGCAAGCAGACTAAGAAGTATGTTTTTGAGATTATAGGAAATAAATCCAATTCTATCTGCGGGCGTTTGTGTCCTTCGTGACTCTTTGTTCACTCGTGAAGCGTGAAGATTGCTCTCCAACCCGCACCTGATGTTTCAGTGAAATTGCTCTGGTTTCATTTTAAGGCAAAGTGCGCCACCTAGTGACACGATGCTGGATTAGCACCAGAGCGGAAGTGACGAATTTATGGTGAGTAGAACCCACTATAACTACAATGTACATTTGAACGTTGTACTTTTATCGCACTATTTTGAGTAGAAAATGTTGTATTTATCATTTTATTTACTTTTTTACTATAGTTTTACCTGATAGGCATTGTCATAGGTACACACTATTAACTGTAACTCGATTGGCGGTGCAATAAAAACACAATTGTGAAGCTACTTTAAGTATACAGTCACCAGACATTCCATTAGGTACACTTTGTTAGTACTGGTTGGGTCAAGCTTCATTCTTCATGACAAAGTGCTGGAAACATTCTTTAGAGATTTTGGTCCATATTGACATGATAGCATCGGACAGTTACTGCACATCCATGATGCAAATCTCCCCCTCTACCACATCCCAAAGGTGCTCTGATGGATTTAGTTCCAGTGACTGTCGAAGCCACTTGAGTACAGTTGTCATTTTTAAGACGACAGTTTGAGATGATTTGAGCTTTGGTACATAAACAGTTTGCTAGGTAGGCTGTGGTGTACTTCGGGGTGACTGTAGCTTGGTGGTTGGTTGGAGGTTCGATCCCTGTCTGCTCCAGGCTGCATGCTAAATACCTTTGGCATAATACTAATCCCAAGCTGCTCTCCGATGCATCCATCACAGTTGGAAAGAAATACCATAGTGCTTGTGCGAATGAGGCAAGTGAATGTAAAGCGCTTCAAGTACTATATAAGAACCAGCCCATTTAAGCAATGCTCACTTGGTACTAAAGAGCCCAAACTGCCCCAAGTAAATAATCCCACACAATTACACTACCATCAACAACCCGAACTGTTGATGCAGGAGGAATCCACCAAATTCTCACTCTACAATCCAAACGTTACAGCAGAAATTGAGAAATTAAGACTCATCTCCTGCTGTCCTAATCTGCTGAGCCTGCGTGAATTGTAGACCACACTGTCTAACACTTTTGACAGTTCTTAGTTGACAGGAGTGTCACCCAGTGTGGTCTTCTGCTGCTTTAGTGTTCAACATGTTGTGTTTTCCCTGTTCTCTTGTGCATACTTTGGTTTAGTCTTTCATTTATTTAATGTTGCCTTCTGATCAGCTCGAAGCATTCTGGCCATTCTACTCTGACCTCTGGCATCAATGAGGTATTTTCACCCTGAGAACTGCTGCTCACTGGATTTTTTCCTTTTCAGACTGTTCTCTGTAAACCCCAGAGACGGTTGTAAGGAAAAATCATAGTAGATCAGCAGCCTCTGAAATACTGCCATCACCGTTCTTCCCCACTCTAATGCTCCAGTTGAACTTCAGTAGGTCATCTTGACCATGTCTACCTATGTATCTACCCAAATGCACCAAATTGCTGCCACGTGATTGGCTTATTAGATATTTGCATTGATGAGATGCTAAAGTTGTTTGTCCTAAATTGCTCACAAAGCCTATCCTTGTTGTCACAGGGCAAACTCTGGTGCACATCCTGGACAGGCCGCCAGTCTATCGGGGCTAACGCATAGATGCAGGGGATCTTTCACACCTATGGCCAATTAAGAATCACGAATTACCCTAATACCCATGTCTTTGCCTCAAAGACATCATGTCACTCAGATGTACAGCTGCTTTGTCTTGGCTCTTCCTCTTGAGCATTTCAAAGCAATTTGTGCATTCATAATTGCTGAGAGACACGTGCTCTACAGCAGTGGTCTGCCTTAATATTTTGCACACCAAAGGGCAAGCCACAATTTCAAGGCACCGCTTATACTCATATCAGCAGAAAGTTCCTGATATTTTTTCACTGCCGAAGTGTCAAAACTTATGCCTCAATCACCTTATGAGACACCTCAGTAGGTATGAAGAGATTGTTTTATGAGGAAACTGTGACTCAATTCTCCAATACCTTAAAAAACAATCCAAGCAAGAAATGATTAGGCAGAATCAACCCATGCTTTTATTTAATCCATTGCATATAAAAACTTTTTTCATTCTTTTTATTTGTTTTTTACATAAAGTTGTATGATCTACAGTGCTATCCAATAGACTGCAATTAACAAGGAATCCATTAAAATAAAAATTTAATTGTCCTGTGAAACGTCCAGACAAGTTGGCATTCTAAAGACATAACCCAAAATATAATTGTCCCAAAGACCTTTTTTTTTCTTCTTTTTTTTGTCTTAAAGTTACAGTTTGTATTCTCCTTTCATACCATAAAAAAATAGAACACATAATGAGAAAAGAACCCACTATTTCCATTGGTCCAGGGCTGTTTAGAATCTACAGTATGTGTGTCAAAATAAGAGTCCATGTTTCAGGACAATGATGCAGTCGCCCAAACCCCTTGAATCCCACCCCATACCCCCACCCCCACCTCTCCCTTCACTACACAAATATAATAAACCCTTCTCCTGTGCAGGCAGAGAGATGTCAGTGGTTTTGGATATTGCAAGTAATGTGAGTGGTCGTGCGGACAGAGCATAGATAAGCAACACACCGCCAGTGTTTCAGCCATAATTAATGCAGCAGTGGCTGAACATGCAGATGTGTCTCGAAGCCTCTGTGCTTTGTAGGGCCGTAGTCAAGCAACAGCTATACACGACTGTTGCGCCCCATTCAGTGTTTCTGTAGCTGCGAGACAGCCACGCAGAAGCAGGTGATGCGGCAGCCAAAAAAGCGACTCCCGCATCACGTTTCCTTCTGACAGGCTGAATCACATCTGTGAGTGTAGAGGCAGAGCGTAAAGGAAGTGTGAGCTGTTCAGACCAGGTCTACAGCAAACTCGACTCTTGGGACATCCGGCTGGCTATAGGCCACACATCACTCATGTGGTAAATCTCAGGCTTGCGGTCGAACCGAGTCTCCGCACACGTCTGCACCGACGGCGTATTTTCAAAGCAGCGCCGTAGCTGCGAGACAGAGCAAACCGTGTTTGGCTGTGATTGTGGAAAAGGCAACTTTTCTCAGCAGGAGATCGGGCCGACCCGAGCCAAAAAGATTCACCACTGCAGCAAAAAGAGAACTAGAGAATTCAAAAAATAAAAAGGCTAAAAGTAAATGACGTGTTGAATTTAAGGCACAGCCCATGGGCCAAGGAACAGTTTCTTTTTTTTTTCTTAAAAAAAACAATTTGGCTTTCCCTCTCTCTTCACTGAGCTACTTCTCAGCTAAGCAACATGTCGATGGATCGTTTAGTTTTTTTTTTTTTTTTCCTTTTTTGTTGTTTTTCTTTTTTTACACCGAAGTTCATGTGTAAATAAACATTCTCTCAACAAGAGGTACATAATACAGCCACACCATCACCAAAAGGGATGATAAGAATCAACCATTTACAGCAAACTGCATTATGATAGTAATAACATTAATAATTATATATTATGTACAGCACAATAAATATATGTTTGTAAACAGCGATAAAACCAGAAAACTTTTTATTACAGGTAAGGGCTCTGGGTGAGGAGGGGGGGGGAAGAAAGAAAGAAAAGTATTGGCACAAAATGAAAGATTAAATAAAAAGTTTTAAAATGACACATAATCAAAACGAGCACTCTTTAAAAAAGCGGTGTGCAGTACTTCAAGTGTGGTTTTTTTTTTTTTCTTTAAAGAGGTGGATTTTCTTTTAAATATTGTATGTACACTGGGGTTAAAAAGTATATTTGGATATTGTAACCTGCAAGCCTGCAATGTGGTCTATGCTACAGTGAAATATTTACTGTACCATCTTCATAATGCAAAAAAACCCCAAAAAACACACACACACACAAAGAGGGAAAAAAGAATCAAGCAATAAATAATAAATTGAGGCGTAAAATATGATAGAAAAAAGTGAAGAGTTTTGGCTGTGATGTAGGGCGACAACGTTCAAGCCTATGTGCGCACGTGTTTTGGCGAGTTTAAATAAAAACAATAAATGCAATCATAAATGAATATATGTATCTGTGCAAGAGTATCCGGATATCTGATGACTGCACGATGGAGCTGATTGTCTTGTCGAAAACAAAGACAGTAACTGGAGTTAACGTCGTGTAGGCAAAAAACCCCCTATAAAAACAAAAACGTGTTCGTGATGAAAAGCACATTTACAACAGGTAAAAGAAAACACAGTGACTGGAAAAAAAGCAGCAGTTCTTGATGTGCGTGTCAAATAAGGGCAAGAAAATGAAAAGAAGGACGATAAAAAGCTTTCGTAGCATTTGTATAAAATCACCCTATAATACCATTTCTATTTCTGTATACTTGGAGCACTAAACAAGCTTCTAAAAAAGGTGCTTTTTGTATCAACTACAAAGCATTGCATTGTCTTAGGATGTGTTCAAAAGAACTGCAGGCAACGACAATTAAATTTAAAGGCTTGTAACAATGTAACTGAAGTGTGAAAACCTCGGCTTTCACGCTTCCTTCTCGGTGAAGACGCTCACCAAAAACAATAGTTATTATGAATGAATTCCAAAATTCAAACTGACAGGACAAACCAAATATGAGTACAGTGGCATGGAAATAGTAGTATAAATGCTATTGGAGCAAGTGCAAACAGCTCAGAACACTCAATGTAACCCAGCTGTAAAGATATCCCCTTCAAGAAAAAAAACAAAACAAAACAAAAAAACACTGAATATCTACGACACGTTTCTCCCCCATTAGTTTCCAAAAGTTCCCTCGTTTTCTTTATTTCTAACAAAACAGAGCCTAAGATTGCAAAAGTAAATTCTAGAAAATATCTGAATCTTACATACAGTACGATACAAAAAAATTAAAGAGGTCTAGGACAGCGACACAGCCGTTTCGATTTGAGCTTGGTGTCAGTCAGGTTTTCAAGGAAGACTTCCACAGCAGAAATGTGTCTCAAAAAGTTTCCTGGTGTGCTGCAGCTTTCATCTCTGCGGCGCCCCGTCAGGTTTTCTCGACCGGATGACAGCATAACGTGCCTCCTAATTTGTAGTGGGAGGGGGGCATATGACCTAACCAAGAGGGAGGTTCTCCTTGAACACGCCAACAACGGTCTCTGTAGAGTATGGGCACTTAATAAAACACGGAAACACTGGCAAACCTTCGGGCGAGGCTGAGACGAAGCAGAAAAGGAGGAAAACGTGATGTTACGTACAGTAAGAACAGCACGGAGGAGACTATGAACTGCTGGTCCACATCCTAAACTTAAGCCTGTAAAAGGGAGGGGGCTGTAAAGGTGAAATAAAGACACACCACTTCAGTACAAATGGGAATGGAAAGGAGTTTTCCTGAGTGCAAAAAAACTTGAAGTAGTACCGGTGGGCGTGTCTGAACAAAGCGGGCAGGGAGGAGTGGCCAAGGTGGGGAGCAGCGCACGCTTTGGAACCAGAAACATGGATGTATAAAAAACACACACAGATTCAACAAAACCCAAAAAATATTCTATAAATAATCATCTGTCATTACTAAGAAGAAGAGTTAATCAGATGCTGTCCATAAACTGCTATGTGTCAGGGGATTTCGCTTTCTCCTCTTCCTCCTCTTCCTCCTCTTCCTCCTCCTCTTCTGCTACCTCTTCCTCAACAACACATGATTGTGAGCAGGGTGTTTCTCCCTCTTCTACTACCTCATCATCATCGTCATCGTCCTCCCCCACCTGTTCGTCCAAAGGTATCTCTGTTGATTCAGAGTCCTGCGTACAGAGTGTTTTAGAATCAGTACAGCTGTTTTCCTCCTCCTCCTCTTCCTCCTCCTCCTCTGGCTGGCTGCCGCTGTCTTTCTCAGTGTCCGACTCTCCGTCCTCCTCCAGGGTGAGCTCGAATTGGAACTTGTCCCCTCCCGGAGGTCGAGTGCTGTCCTCAGGCTCGTCCAACGCAGGGGAGGGACTTTGGGGGATGGTGCTTTGGTACCACTCTCTGTTGTCTTCCAACGTGTCCAGGATGTCCTGGGCATCCGGATGGACCAGGTCAGCCCACGTCTCCCACAAAGGGTGGACGATATAGTCTATGAATCCAACCTACAGAGGACACGCAGGGAAAACAGGACTCTCAGTATGTGTCTACACAGTACACAAGTACAATACACTTATCTGCCTGTGTGTGTTACCTGGCTCTTTTCCACTGAGGCATTGTGTTTGTCACACATGGGGCTGATCTCCATGCCCCTCTCCCGTTCTCGGTCACCTTGGCTGAAAAACTCTTCCATGATGCGATCCGTCCACTGCCGGTACAGCTGCAGAGGCTTGGTGGGGTTGCTCAAATCTGCACAGTGCACCATGTTCTGGAGAACCTGAATGTGACCGGTAACACAGTCTAAAACACAGCGCCAATGTCCCAAAAGACAATATAGACAGCAGCAGGAAATACTACAACAGAGACGTGGATATTAGACAGCCAGTTTTACCTGTATCCTGTCAGAATAGTTATCCAGCAATAAGACACCAGAGCTGGTCACTTTCTTAGTTTCCACCATTGTTTTCAGATCAGCCAGCAGATTCATGTGCTTGGACATGTCTGTAGCTAGCACCTTATAAAGACCAACAACAAACTGTTACTAGTACCCAGCAAAGAACACTGTCGCTTAATTTGTACGTAATATACTACACAAGGCTTTCTACTCAGACTTTATTACAAGAGATGAAACTCTTTTCACTTACGATGTCAATGACCATCTTTCGCAGTGATTGTCTTTGTTTTTTGGTCAAGTTTTGGAAGATGTCACAGTTCTCCTCTTGCAGGAGCTTGAAACCGACTGCTAGATGATGGTTCTCTAAGACGGACGAGTCATTGTACATCAGTGCCAACTCTGAATCTGCAGGGGGGAAACGATTTGTTAGTTTAGTTTGCAGAAACTTAGCAGGAAGCTGAAATAGTCCGCTGGTACACTTCTGTACATCCAACTGGAAATTCTTTTCAAGTTGCTTTTAGGCTAAGCTTAAGTTGATACACGCTGCAAGCCACTTTGTAACCCACCCCATCTCTTCCTTTTCATGCTTTGTCCTGTTAGATCAGTGTCTGCAGTCATGCATGCCTGCTCTTGTTCTGTTCTGGAGGTGTTGCCGCTGCTCTCAGTGCCTTGTGCTTTCCACACATGTGCATGTGCCAAAACCATACCGCCAAATACAAATTACCATAGATGGGAACAGCAATTCTAAACTGTGCATTTCAGTTTAATTAGATCCATAAGACAATAAATGTGCAACAATCGCCTATTAGTGCAACAAATTTCTCTAATGGTGTCTTGCTGAATTTTATGTGTGCTGCTATGGATTCCTTGGTGAATGAGCAGCAGAAGAAAGCCCCATCATGTTTACCGCTGAGAGATTTCCCACTCGCGGTCATTTGAAGGACCTCTAGCTGTATTTAGATTTTCCATTAAGATGCATTAGTGTTGGCCACAGTGAAACCGAGCAGCAGAACAGAGAAAGGGGATCCTGCTCCGTTGCTCTCTGGCTGACAGCAGATCATTCTGGTGGCACTTAACAAGGATGACTCACACTGCCTTTACTGCAGGGATTCCCCATTTGGGGCTTATGGTAAGCACTACACATTTTATGTGTGTGTTACGTGTATGCGACTGCATAGTGTGCCTTCTGTTCTGAGGCTGGTGTTAGTAATACTCTTATGCATTTGTGCCCAGTGGATATAAACTGCTTTTGTTTGAGTTTTCCTCTAAACCACCAAATTAAGGTGATATTTGTGATACCGCTAACCATAAGCAAGTGAGTCAGTTAAAGTGAGATAACAGGGGTTTAGTGTCTAGCTCAGGGATACATTAACAAACACAACATGAAGCAGGCATGCAAGTCTGGCCTGGTTATAAGCTCAGTTTAGATGCTTCTATCACTACTCTTGGTGTTAGTGAGTCACGCAGATTGTCTGGCTTTTATTTCTTCAGGTTTTGATAAATCTGTCTTTGTGATGTCTACCCTTCACTCAACAATGGAGATTACTGGAATTTAGCAACCAAAATGCAATGGCCTATAAAAAGAAATAAGACTCTCAGTGTTGATTAGGGATGGGTATCGAAAACCGGTTCTTGTTGAGAACCGGTTCCCACTGTTTCAATTCCTTGGAATTGTTTGCCATTTTTGCAAACGATTCCCTTATCGATTCCAGTCGCCCCGAATGACGTCACCACGTTGCGGAGCGTCATTTACCTGGCAGGAAACATGGCGCCCATGCGGCTCAAACGCTCAAAACTTTGGTTATAATTTACGAGAACGGATGACAACAGGGCAACTTGCAATACTTGCAAAGTAGATATTTCATTTAGGAAGGAAACACTACGAATATGCAAAAGCATTTGCTCACAAAACACGCGATAACCTTAAATGAATGTCGTGTTTTTAATTCCGCTCCGGACTCGTGAATCTCAACCCAGCAGCAGCGGTAACGTTTGCACGTCCTCTCCCGTTAATGCGGCAGGTAAATAATCAACTAACAGTGCATATTATGTTAGCGCGATCTGCCTTATTACAAAACCTGCCATTACTGTGCGTTTAGGTGACCATGATGAGAGAGACAGACAGAGTCTGGCTGGCTCAGATGCTGGCAGTTGTCGCTGCAGTCTACCGGTAGCGTCTCCTTTCAGGCCAGGATAGACGAATGTCACCGAGCAGTACCTAAGTTTGTGGTCAAAGGCTTGCACCCATTTGCCACAGCAGATGATTTTCAGTAAGTGAATGTGTTTAATTGTAGGCAGGGACATTACTGGATATTCTTGTGTAATTGCTACTGAATAATTTATGTTATACTTTGTTATTGCTACAGAAGAATATTTATTTTATTATTTTACATTTACAAATTTTTTTTCCTGGGGACCCTGTGACACCCCATTGAAGAGCTGTAGGCTGTGGATCTCTTAAGATCTCACTGTTGGGTTTGTAAGGCCATGTTACTCCTAAATTTCTATCTTGTTCAAAGAGAAGATATAAAACAAAGTTCTAAGCTAATCGAACTTAATGTTCTCCTTTTTTAAAAAAAAAGAATCGATAAGAGAATCGATAAAGAATCGAATCGTTAAACAGAATCGAAAATGGAATCGGAATCGTGAAAATCTTATCAATACCCATCCCTAGTGTTGATTAGCTACCACTTGATGTAAACAAGAAAATATTGAGGTCAGCACATATAGTGTGGCTACATTTGTCCTCAGAAGGACGTTTTCCTAAGAATCCTGAATGATGTTGAGTACAGGGATTAGGGCAATTATTGATCGACTCTTTGAACTCCTCTGCTTTGGAATCACATGTCAAAGCCATCACACGTGCCTGCAAAAAACATGCTGGTAAACATGTGCATGCGTGCAGGCACTAAGTGTTTAAGCCCAACCTGCACATTTGGAGTTGATGCAAGAATCAATTCAGAGTTTGGATTAATTATGAAATGTGATTTATGAGAGAAATTATATTTATAATGCAGAGTGTGTGCATATGTATGTTTGCTAACGAAGCAGAGGCATCAATGTGCATGTTCTCACCTTTGTGCCAGAGTGTGTGCGTTTGTGAATACTTGGTAATGACACAGTTGCTAACACTCATATTCAGGCTTACTGGTGTTAATGAGGAACTGGTTCGAGACTCCGGGATGGTCCACGTCATGAATTGCACTGGCAAAGATGGCAGCGAGGATCTCAAGGTCTGTGAACACAGCCTGGAAAGAAGAAGAAGCAAGTGTTGAAGGGAGAGCGGAGGGCACTGATGCAAGAGTCAGCTCGCTGGATAAAAATACCCTTTCAAGTTTAGAGCCATTGATTGGACGTGGAGAGGGAGTTTGATTGAAGCTGATTGTGGAAGCATGGCCTACGTGTTTGTGAGTATATGCATGTCAATGCATGTGTACAAGAGTGTTCCATGTCTTTGTGCGTGTGCGTGCACTTGCACCTCACCTCAAGGGCGGGGGTGGATAGCAGCACGTGAGTTGACTGGGTGACGTCAGCAGCATGGATGTTGTTATGATAGGCCACATCGGCATGGTAATGGTCTTCTAAGGTCATCAGGTAGGTTATAAAGGTGTCAAGTGGAATTTTAAAAGTTTTTAACAAGTCTCTCTCCTGCAAATAAGAAATAACAAGGGGGAGGGGTATTAAAATTAAGACGATTTGGACAATTTGGGGATTCATCAAGCAGCAAAAGAGCCAGAAAAACAGAAGAAGGAAGTCTTTACCTGGAATATTGTGTACATCATGACTGTCAGTGGTCGATTCCCAGAAAATTCGGAGATTTTAAAAACATTAAGGCCCCATTTATTCACATGCTCCAACTCCTGAAAAAATCAAAACCCCAAAAAACAATGAGATAAGATCAGAAATAAATTCCCTCAACTATATACATCAAATTGCACACACTGTGCACTATATTTATGTAAACTATGCACACAAACACACCTTAGCAAGTTCATCTTCGGTCTCGGTCTTGACCCCAAATCGAGGGATGTTAGAGTTTGTGAGGCTGGATGAGTGCTGCAGCTTTTTCACCCCACTGATCTGAGACATGGGCTTGTTCTTCTTCTCCTTCTCCTTTTGCGTTTGAGGGGATGGCATCTCGACTTCATGCTGCTTGTCTGGAGAGACACAGTGCAGAAAAAAAAAAGAAAAGTGAATACAAAGATTGTCACGATGCAGGAAAGAGGGCGAGTCTATCTACCCGTGTCATCACTCACCCAGGAAGGTGTTGGAGATGAACTCAGAGACTTGGTTCCCAGAGCGGCTCATCTCCGAGAGGTGCGTGAGCTCTCTATTCAACATCCTCTTGAACTGAAAGCGGAGCACACGCGTATATGAATAATGGGTTCAGTGTCTCGGAAAAAGGCATAATCACAATTACTTGGTTTTTCAGGTCAGAGGTGTTCAGAGGCACTTAATGATGTCATTTTCAAGTAAAGAACAGAAACTGAAAACACAGTTCAAGTTCCAGAACGTGAAAAAAAAAAATCTATGCATGTAAAGAAAACAGATGATTTGATGGCATACACATTCCTAATAGCAGCAGTCTTTTGCAGACAGATTTTTAAAATTTCAAGGAACAATACAGTAGTTATTCCCAGAAATGTCACCTTCTCTCACTTTAACACACACACACACAGATTTAGAGGGCTGCTGCCCTGGAAAAACTGACAACATTTATTTATTCCTCATTTGCTCTTAGCTCCCCGGTGCCTAATTGAAGTGGCAGGCCCAAATTTAGCTGCAGCTTTGGGTTTGAAGGCCAAATTGATTGATGTGGAGGCAAACGCTTTAAATCACTGATGTTCCAAACCACAAAGTTACAAAACAGATATTTAAAAAACCCCTCAATGCATTATTTAATTATGAATGAATTTAATTATGAAATTGTAAAATGCACAGTGTATATATCAATGATTTATGATTGATATGACTGATCACTTTAAGCAAGTCATAACACCACAGCAGTCTCTTTAGAGCTCAGTCCAATTTAAGAACACCCACAGGCTTTTTTATAATGATGACACCAGAGGCTGCAAGCCACTTGCAGCCATTGTTGCAGAAAAGTCACAAATACAATAATTACAAACATATAAAAATAGCAACATATAAATAAAAATGCAACCTACACGATTTCCAGATATCTGTATAACCTAAAATTAAAAGATTATGGACCTAAAAAGGAGAGACCTAAGAGTTGCTGTTTTCTTTGACCTAAGAGGCCACTTGTGCCGTTTAACCTTTGAAACAACCAGAATGGAAATAACAATCCACAGATTTTGTGAAAACATCTTTGCTCTTGAATCCAAAGTCACCTAAATTATTATTTTTTTCTGTGAATTACACCCAGGCAGCACCATGTGAGCACAACATCGGCTCTTCACATCACAAATGCATCAAAATGGAAAACGGACCCAGAAATCTCACACCAATGTAGCAACAGTTTGAGGAGATATATGACGTGCTTTGTATATCTTAACTGGTCTGAGGGATGAAAGTTACAAAAAAACCCACGTCCTCTCGATGAAAATTAATTCAAGCAATCACATCAAACTAGGTGTGAAGCACATAAATATATAAAAAAACTACCCTAATATAAGAAGGGATCTTACCTTTATGTATCCCCAGGACACAGAGAGCAAATAATTTGATTCCGGCATTTTGACAAATCAAGCAAACCGATCCAGAACCAGAAAAGGTGCAGGTTTATAGTCCGGTATACTGCTCAGTCAATGAAAACACTAGACAGCTAGTAAAACAAAGGCAGTTCCCGCCAGTTAAAAGACCTCAACCTGAGGAGCCCGCAGAGCTCGATTCCAAGTAAATCAGCTGTGCAGAGTCCGTAAGTGAAGCATCGCGTTCTTGTCCTGCAAATAACCAAAGAACCGAGCCGAAGAAAAACAGATTCTGACAGAGAAGCGGAAGAAACGTGTCTCCCCAAAGATCCGATGCGAGCATATTGTGACCACACACGGTGACACAGATTGGCATGTGAACACACACACACAGAGTCAGGCACAGGGATGCACTGCTGAGTCTGTGAATAATTGATGATGGTGCGGATGCTTAGTAGATGCCAAAGCACCAGGACAGCAAAATTTTTCTCTCAGCAGCTCCCAAACAGGACTGCCTGGCTGCTTCTGTATGTGTGACACAAGCTCCCATGTGAAGCGCACAGGCTGCCTCCCTCACACGGTCGTACGACGGCAGCGAATCAGGGCCCGGATATGAAAGAAGTGTGAGCTCATCATCATCTCTGATTGGTTTGGATTGGAACAGATCTGAGACTCCCTGCTGTTTGATTGGCTGGGACTGAGGTCAGTGGAAAAATCTACCCCTTCCCTTTCCTTTAATTCCTGCGGTGCAAGGGGGATGTTAGTTTGTGTATGCATGTGTGTGTGTGTACAGTACACACCTACATTTGTGTGTATGCAAAACATGTTCATATAAGATGCATGGCCGACTGTTCTAACCTTCTGCACAGCTTGATATACAAGTGCAGGTTACCTCATCCAACATGATATAATATTTAAAAAAACTGAGGTCACCTTCCACCCCGGTATTCAAGCGAGGTGAGTCACAGCAGCATCACTGATGAGATGATGTAAACACACACACAAAAAAAACCCCATCATTAGTCTTACAAAAAGAATGAGCGTCACAGTTATCTGAAGTGGGCTCAATAGGACAGAAACTGAAAGTGCTGCAGCCACACAGGCTGCTCCGTGTGCGTGTCAGCAAGCTCGGGAGGTCGTCGCTTTAATCAAAAGCAAAAGATGAAACCTTATTCAAGCAGGAGTTTTTTGTTTTTCTTTCTGAAGCAGCGCCAAGCGACAAACACCTCCAAAGTGAGTATATCCACCTAATGCTTTATGAGTGCATTTCATGTCTCCAGCAGTCATTTTTTAATGTTGACATCCAGCATCATTGAATTATTCGCCGATAATCTCAAGTCTTAAATTTGAAATTTTACAGGAAAACCCACGTTGAGTCAGCTCACCAACGACGTCCCAGTGGGAAAAAAAAAAATCATTACAAAGACATAATTAAGCTTAAAATTCTCAGAGGACATTGACAGAGAGCTGTTTGCAATTTGCTGCAATTCAAATGTACAGGGCATCTGAATCTTGTCCTACCAAAATGAGTGATATTAGATGTGTAAGCTCAAATAATTACTGGACTGCTTCTTGTAATTGCAGGTGTGGAAAATTCTGAACTGTGATACTATTCTTAGGATCTGGACAGGGTCACCAAACTTTGGTGAAAAACATGTTTACTTTGGACTTAGTAGAAACACTTGTTTATGCCCTTCAAATTACCTGTTGAGGTACTGGTCCAAAAACATTTCCAATCAATGTTCAGAGTTCAGACAGCGTGCAAGTTGGATCATTTTTCTAATCATCACCACCATCTAACTTACCCTACCCCATAAACCAGGGGTGTCCGACACATGGTCCTATCCTTATTAGGGTTGTGGGGGTGGTTGGAGCCTATCCCAGCTACCATAGGGCGAGAGGCAGCGTACACCCTGGACAGATGGCCAGTCTGTTGCAGGGCAGGGAATGTACAATGAAGAGATAAAACTTGAGAGAAGAGCATGTTTGCCCCTGAAAAAAGGGCCAGCATTTTATTTATTTCTATCGGCTGGCACCACATGTAAAACAGTGGAACACAACCGCACGGTAATTAACACGTAATCCATGACACACAAGCATAAATGTCGGGGATGATGTCGGCCGCTAACATAGCTAACGTCGAAAGCACTGCAATGGCTGCCTGCGAAAGGCCTTAGTAATGCTGATGAGCATTAATAAACAGAATATAAAATTACAATTGTCAAAGTTAAAAAGATTATTCCAGATCTTTATATGGTTCATATAAACTTATTTTTAAAAATTTGAATCTAAAAAACAGTGAAAATTTGAACCACAATCAGGTTATTGAAACTTGCGCACACCCACACAAAACATCCACAGCCCCTGCGTTTCTTTAGATTTCGAGTCTGTTCTTTCTTTTTCATGTTGTGTGTGTAAACGCACATGTGTGCATGCATGTGTCGAGTGTTTACATTGATTGAAAAGGGACCAAATCTGTCTCTGATTACTTTACGCCCCACTTCCACAGCCTGTTTGGCACTGTGAGTAATTTACAGCTACACTGGAGCAGATGAGCCCACCGGCTCGCTGAGATCCAGTCGCTTTGATTGACTCACAGCCAAGCAGGCCAGCACAGGCCCAACACACACGCACATGTGTGCACGCACAACACATGGTCTCCTCTCAGTTGGACAGTTTAAACAAGGCCCACTTACACCTCACCGGTCCACACAAACTCCCACTCGCTGTCACGCAAACACACACAAAGCAATAGCTTAGCCAAGAGGTGTGAACTCAAACTATTGGGTAAAAATTGGAAAGTGTCACACCGAGCATAGATGTGTGTTGTGACCAAAAATATCTGTTCCTGCTGTGTATATATAGCTCTCAACACCTCCAGATCAATTTCTCACATTCTGCATTTATTCGGGCAGCAGACGCCCCCTCTCCGCAGAGGGAGCAGGAACACTTTAATTGTTGTCAGTGTTATAGATGAAATGGGTCTGTCACCCATTCATGACATACAGAAGACACCAAGGAGGAAATCCATATGTAGCAAGGCTACAAACAGGTAATGGTAAGACTGGTTGGTGGTTCGATCCCCCGGCTCCTCCAATCCACACGTGAAAATGTGTCACAGGGCCAATACATAGTGCATGACTGTTAGGAAAAGGGCTGTACCACACAAATACTAGTCCATGTACCATTTATAGCACAAAGTATACCTATGAAAACTAAGATCAGCAGCAAGACGCAAAAGCAAAGAGAACTAGCCACTAATTCAGCCACTGAAGAATGAGTCTGAACCGCATGTGTAAGCCCTCCTCGCTGAACTAGATCCAACTTTTAGGGACAAGACAGTTTGTTGGAAAACATTAACAACACTTGAGCACAGAAAAGGTTCAAAATGTGAATGTAACTTCTTTTTTTGAATTTGATACTGATACTAAAGGAATTCTAAAGGGAAGCTACATCTTATTCAGAAAAAGCAGAAACCTCTCCTCGCACGGATCTGAGATCAGTGATGTGAGGCTGCTAAACTAGGTGTTTCCTAAGGAACCTCTTGCTCTTTCTTGAAATGAGCTACTAAGAAACACTAATTTGAAAATAGTGAAATATCAAAAGAATAATACTTTTAATCATTTAAAAGTATCACTGCAACAAGTGGAGGAGATATAATCAGTTGTTACTGGTTATACTTGCACATATTGTCTGTTGGCCTCATTATTTGAAACTTTGGCCACATTCAATAACAGCACCTGCCATTATAGCAGTGTACATATATAACAGGAAAAGCATCATTTAGCACAGGTCCATATTACAGACTTTGGTATTTACTTTACCTGCTGCAACAATTAGAGAGTCATTATGAAAACAGAAGATATCCACCAACACCCACTGGCTGTTGCTGATTTGCAAAATACAGGGAAGCTCAACCTTACAGGTTTAGGTTAAAAAGAGAAGTGACACGATCCCGATTCTTGTTCAGGTGTCGCTCCAGTCGCACTGCAAGTGAATCAGACTTACTAAAACGGTGATGCCAGAAAAACAGAAAGAAAGTTTTAATGAGTCACTTGCCATATGCCAGGAGATCTGCAGATGAGATCACGACACAACCAAAATACACAAGTCTTAACTCCTTCCCACATAAAAAGACATTTGATCACCTCCCCAGTACCCTTAATGACGAGTTTTGAGACCTCAATAAACATCAATAAAGACGTTGTTTGACGACCATCAGAATAGGTTCTAGGTTTTTCCAAGGGACGCCCTAGTAAGCTGTATACAAAAAGATCACCCTCACTAACTTCTGATTCACACCTTGTCATTTTGTTCTGGAAGAAACCACTCAGTTCAGAAAAGAGTAACAAGAGTTGCCCATAGTAGGAGTCCAAAAGGGGGAAAGAGTTCTTGCCTTTAGTAAAAAGGACACCTTCAAACCTGAACATCCAAGCATGACACCCTGATATTTCAAATGAGAAAACAGCCAACGCTAATCAGACTTGACTAGTGCACATCGATCTTACAGAAGAGCAAAAGAATCCCAGAAATACTTAATCACACACAAAGGAAAAATATCTAACCACGGGAGTATCCTGAACTTGAACCCACAGAGAACCAACAAGTGTCACCTCAGAGACCTATACGACATCACGTCAAAGCGTCTAATAGACACGCTGTCTGTTAGACGTGTGTCAATTTCACACTTTGCCTCTGCAAAAGGGTGAAATAGACACACATGCAGAAGTTGAATTACCAGCATAATAATAATAATAATAATAATAATAATAATAATAATAATAATAATTTAAAAAAAGCCAAGAAGTCAGTAGTGAGTAAAAAAACATGTACAAGTACATTTCAGGGTCCTTAATCCGTAGAATCGATTAAGCTAGGTGGCTAATATGTACATACTGTCCGTGTAACTGTGTTAATAATGTCTAAGAGTCAAAGCTTGAAATGGACAAGCTATGCCAGTGGCTCAGCGATTCTATTACAAGTTTTGCCGTGATACTGGGTTGCAGAGACATGTGCACTTTTAATGTCAAAGAAGGTGTTACAACTGCAAACAACTTGTTTCATTTGGTGTACAATGGGTGTGTGTGCTGTGTGTGTTTTTAGCTACTGTGTGAAAGTGCATTAAGTAGAATGGCAGTACGAATGTCCTGGAGGGCAAACTGACCTTGCCTAACCTACTGTTACAGCAGCCTCTAAGCCTAACAGAGTAACCTTGGGAATAGTGATATTCCGAGGTGACGTGCATTATTTTACCAGAATATATTGTGACCTGATTTGAGGGCAGAGATGATGAATGGGAACCCACAAGGAACTGTACTTTATGGGCGGTGAGTTTTAACAATGGTCCCAAACATTGAGAGGAGAAGTGATTTTTCTGTAATTTTATTCCATTTTCCTCAAATGAATTCAATCTTTTTTTTTTTGGTTTCTTTTATTTATCTTGATGATGAGCTGAGGATACCTTTAAACACCGATGTTAAAGTCTGCGGGCTCCACAACATAAAGTAATGGCCATGTGTGGGAGATGTAGCGACTGTATTACATGTGATGTCTTTGTCTGTACGTGTGTGAGTGTGTATGTGTGCATTGCTGGAGTGAGATAGCAGGGCGGCTGAGCCTGTGGCTGTTGCCATGACGACCAAAGATAGCTGTGCTGATAAAAGAGAGCATGTTACAGTTTTTCTTTTACCTCCCTCCCTCCCTCTCTCTCTTTTTAAAGAAGTGATTTTTTTTTTTATTTAAATGAGGTAGATGTGCAGCGTGATGTGTGTGATCGCACTAACATCAGAGGTGAACCTGTGCTTTTTGTTTGATTCCTTTGTCTGTCTCTCCTCTTGGTTCGTCCCACCTCGTGTGACATCACAGTGTGTGACATCACCACAGCCCAGAGCTGATCAGCATTCAGAGCAGCACACACACACACTCTCACACACACGGACACACACACGCAGTGGAAGCGACTGAGCATGCTCATACCAAAACTACCTATCGCTAACATATATAGACCATACAACATAAACAGACCAATGTGCGGTGTAATGACTGATAAGTATTAAGAAAGACATTAAACCGCATAATCAAGCAGCACATAGATCAACCACACACACACAAACAAACAAAATGTAGAAGAATCAAGTTTCTACAGTGCTGCTTTTACAGTGGGTTCATAACGAGTCATTATTAGGGATGAGGAGGTCTAAAGACAATGGCATTATGTTTAAAATCAACTACATCGACAGCCTTTGATACAATGGATCTCACTATTGTTTGTTAGTTTGCTAATGCAGTGCTAAAAGTGACATAAGCTTTGTCCAAGAAAAAAACAAGCCATTACAGCATTTAAATTTATACAAGAGTTTTGTATAAGATGAGTAAAATGACTGTATTTTTACATTTCTTTTTCTTTTAGATGGACATGTAAAAACACAGGCGTGGGTTAGCAACATGACAACTCCCATGAAAGTGTGCTGCACAATTTCTTTTTAAAAGATATATAAAGTTAAACATTGAACACAGTTCTGTTAAGCAGTCAAGCTTCATTTAGTAGTTTAGCTTCTTAGCACTTTCAATCTGCAGGAAACTCTGTATATACTGTAAATATTTGTAAAAGTGCAACTTCAAGTAGAATTTAGCACATACAGTTTACTGCATGTCCCACACAGCATCAGCACTACACTATATTTTGCTCAAACGCCACAAAATTAAAACAAAGCAGACAAAAACTAAAGTGACACCCAGGAAGCAACTTCCACATTACAGAGACAGAGCATTACAGCAACTATGAATCTGAAATCATCAATACTTATAACACATATTGCCATGAATAAGAAAGAAAACACAACAACTTTTTAGCTATTCTTACCTTGTTTGAAGCCATCTCACTGACTGAGTGTCTCGTCTGCAGCGTCTCCAGCTGGTCCAGGCACCAGTCCAGCTCCTCCAGGGTCTCAGTGGCCAGTTTCTGGTAGGCCTCCTCTGCAGGGGCAAGACAGGAGGGCAGGGGATCAGTAAGGGCCCGCTTCAGAGGGCTAGTGGACGGTCCAGGCCCGGGGTCTCCCACCCCACAAACAGCTAAGCTGGGATACCCCGAGTAGACACATGGGTGACTCTTCATACTGGACAGGTGAGCCAGCTGAGGGGGGTAGGGGTGGGGGGCGTGGGAGCAGGGCCTTTATGTCCCGTATCCTAACCCGCAGATGAGCAGAGGTCAGCTGTAGCCAAGCTCATTGATTCCCCATGGAGAAAAGAAACCTTCACCGCAGTCCCACAGTTCCCGGCTTCTTCCTTTTAAGTCAGATACAATCCCTGGGAGTATGGCTGTGAGAGATGGATGGCAAACAGCCACCCCGAGTCAATTCAGTGTGTCCAGATGCTCGTTAACAGTAAGGAAACATCGGCAGAGAATAGAGACGTAAACCACAGAGCAAAGAGAGCAACAGCAGAAAAACAGACTTCCTCACTATCACCCATACACAGCACACATATTCTACTCAGTGATCTGGGTGTATAGGGTTTACTGTATGATTCATAAGAGAAGTATAATTCCAGTCATGTAGCAAGATGAACAACAGTCTGCTTAGCAGGCCCATGTCTGCCATAGGAGGGATGGAGCGAAGACGGGGATCAGGGAAAAGAGGATCCAGTGAGAGGCTCAGAACCAGGCAAGATCCATGTCACTATTGTCCAGGGTGGAACAAACACAAGATCGTTCACAGCATCTTGACATGGTTAAGAAATACATCTCACAGACACACACACATACAAATACACGGACACCAACAGACGCACACATGCATACACATGCACACTCACACCAGACAAAATGCTAACCATAACACATCATGATTTTGTCTCCATAGCCTCTCTGCCAATGAAAACATCCATGGTATCCGGGAAGCAAAGGGTATAATCCAGTGCTGTGTGTGTACGCTGGACAGTGTTTCCTATGGATGCTGTGTGTGTGTGTGTGTGTGTATAGGGGGTGGGCTGCTGTTGCTTCAGCGTCCCTGGTAGCCAAACGTGCTGCTCTCCCCAAGCTGTACCTAAAGCCTGAGAGGACCGCACTGTGGATGGGGAAGGGAGATCATCAAAACATGGACTGGACTGCTGGAGGTAAGAAGCCAGAGCTGGGAGCTCCCTATACTGAGTGTGCATGCATGCCAATATGTGCTCAGCATACAAATACACCAAAAGAGAGAGGTAAACAAATAGATGGCAGACCATATGGTGAAGATGGCAGCGGTTTAGCGTGATGAGCCCGACATCGCAGTGTCACGGTATCCTTTTCTTTTCGTATGAGATCAAAGACATGCCCCTCTCAAAGTCAGCCTATGTTAGCAGATAATGTCACCTTGTCAGAAGCCAATTAATATTGATGCCTTAACTAATTTCGGAAAGCACACAGGGGTTTAATGCAATGTGATCTGTGATGTGTGGTCACTAAAGCCATAATTCAGTTACACAGACAAGGCAGCGGCAGATTAAAACACACGAGGACTACATTTAAACATTTAAAGCCTTTGGGAAACACTGTTCTGTCTTCATATTGGCTTTACTGATGTAAATGTGCACAATTAAGTTTTCAAGTTCATAGCTCTCAATTGTACAAGTAGGACAAGATCAGTAAATTTTATTAATATCTCATGCTTTATATTTGGAAGAGATGCACACTAATTTTGTTACCATATGGGTCTGTTTTGTGCACAACAATGCCTTTCTATGACCTCATACTCTGAACCCCTATCCCGCTTCATTGTCTTTGACAAATCTTTCCCATCCTGCTTCCATTAGTCCCCTTCCTCTCCCACACTTCTCCACTGATCATCCTTCCCCTCTTTGTCTCTCTCTCTCTTGCTCCTTTTTTTTGTCTCTCGCTTCGCTTCCCCTCAGTCTCCTTTTCTCTCTCGGTGTCTCTCTCCCTGGTGTGGTGTCAGTGGCTGGGGTGCTACTCTTTCTGACAGCAACTGCACTGACGTCAATGACATTCTTCTCATGCTTAGTGCGACATCAGACACCGGCGCTCAGAGAGGCCACTCTGCTGCACAGACGCAGGGCTGCAGCCAAACTATGTACCGGAACAGCTTGACGGTGAAGTTGGAGTGGGAGACGATGAGAAGAGGAGAGAGGAAGAGGAGCAGCAAGGAGGAAAAGGAAGGAGAACGCAGAGCTCGGGAGGAAGGACAGCTCTTGTGACACTGAGTTTAGCATCAGCTTTGAAAATAGCTTCTGGCCGCATCGTGTGCAGTAAAGAAAAAAAGAATTAATGTAACCAAAAACACAATTCTAACATAAGTCTACTGTGTTGAATACTGAATGCGAGTGACACGTGCATCTCTTTAAACTCACCTCAGTGCCTAAATGTTTAAAAAGCTGCCATAATCG
The DNA here is from genome assembly GCF_056152115.1 of Neolamprologus brichardi. Lineage (NCBI taxonomy): Eukaryota > Metazoa > Chordata > Actinopteri > Cichliformes > Cichlidae > Neolamprologus > Neolamprologus brichardi. The sequence continues at coordinate 24,198,107 of NC_142115.1, forward strand.
TTTGAATCAATTATGCAAATTACCTGCATTGCTTGAAACTTTGATTTTTAGCCTTGTTACTTTGCCAGTTCTAGATTATTGAAATCGTTGTCTGTCTCTCCCTCTTTACTTTAACCAGCAACTATTCTCATCCACAACAGGTAAAAGGTCAAAGAACTATTAGTGCATCTTTCTGATAACAGGAGAAAAAAAAACTGCTCTGGCAAGCAGGGGCAGGAAGCTAAAGATGGAAAGACAAGCAGAGGAAGGGGCAAAGAGCCCTACATGCAATCTCACTTTTATTGACCAGCATCTTCTCCTTGACTGATTTACCGACTTAATTTTAATTATACTCCCTTTATTGTCTTTCTCTGCAACGCGACTTGTTGCAGGCTCAATAAGCCTTTGCATTACAAGTATCAGTCAATAGTCTCAAATAATTATGCTCATGACTCACAGCTGTCACCAGTTTATGGTAGGGCTGTGCACCAGATTATTTTCTAAATATAGCACGATGTCAGCGGTTCTTAATATATAAGCAGGTTGGTAAGTCTCGAGATTTCGATTTTAACATCTGTAAGGATTGCCCACAAATACAAGAGTAAGCAAAAATTTGGCTCACTTAATAAATGACTATTATAAATATATAGAATAATATATAGTTTTGTCCTTTTATAACGCATGACTATGTCCATGTGTTTGTGTGCGCGCGCTCATGATCATTTTACCGAGCAATGCACAGTGAAATTATTTATTAATGGTGAAGGTTATTTGGTCTTTCCTGCAAACACAAGCTGGGTCACAGCCATTGACACTGCTAAAAAGCAAAGTGACTGTCAAGGGCAAGTCTATTCTAGCCAGCTGTCTGTGCCATGTCTTCCTCACAACAAAAACACTTAAAGCAGACCAGACAATCTGTGCAGTACAGGGTATCTGTCCAATGTGTTCAACACATTAGGTTATCCAAGACAAGTATTACTATATATATATACACACACAACCTATTAATCTGTTATGGGAACAGTGATCTGTCTGTTGCTACAGCCTCATGAGTGCTTCTTAGAATAGAGACATGTTACCAAATAAAAACAAACACTTCACCATACTATCGGACAGTCTAATTATTGTTGCTGTGAACCACTTCTCTGCGAAATATACAGTTCATATTTATATTGTGGCTCATGGGTTTATTTGTTTGTTTGGGATTATTGCACAACTTTTTGTGTGCTTGACAGCCCTTCATTGTTATCATATTTATCATCTTAAAACTGATAAAAGACATCATGATAATGATAGCGCTTCCATTTTGTTACTATAAACTATTTAATCCCAAGTTTCAGTTATGGATGAGACTACTCTGGTAAGGCTCTCCTTTTAGTTCTACTCAGAATTGATCACCAGCTTTTAGACAATGAATGAGCCATTTATTACATATTTTAAGTTATTATCTGTATTTCACTAGCGTTGTTTATCATCTGCTTCCACACTAGAGATCCCTGTGTGCCAAAGTGAGGTAAATACTGCTTTACAAAGTGCTGTGAACCACACACGTACACACAAGGACACACAGTAGACAAAGATCATCAAGTCATGCCGCTCTTCTGTCTACGTACCTGTGAAGGTGGTCTTGGTGATAGGTGGTGGGTTACACATGGGTGATCTTCTGTCATGGGGGAAACAAAGAGCCACACAAAACAGTCGGTTATTAACTTTAAAAATAACAGTAAGTAAAGAAACGTAATCTCCTTTTGCTGGTTTTTTGTGACTATTACAACAGTCACACTGTTGTTGTAATACTGAATATATCCAGCAGAGGGCGAGCAAAGCCCGACTATATGTGAGCACAGGAGACAGTGCAGGCAGGTGAAGGATGTGCCCGTTCTTGATACGGGCAACATGGGCAGTTGCCCGGGGCAGCATCGTGGTGGGGGGCAGCATCACGGGTATCGGCAAAAAAATAAATAAAAAATTGCTCGTGCTCATGCTGCCCCGACGTCATGCCAGCGTATATTAGGAATGGCACAGGCACCGATTGGTTTTCTATCGCCCATTTGCTGGGAGAAAGGGCGCCCTCCGTTTGCAAGGTGCGCCTGCTGCGTGCGGCACAGGGAGGAGAGGGCGGGGCGGCGGGGGATTCTCTGGCTGGCTGAAGCAGCATCTAATAACCAACTCGCAAAATAAAACAAAATAAAAACAAACTAGCTAACAAACACAAAAACACCAGATAACAGCCTGTTGAAGTCAAAGTAAACTTTACTGTCATCTCCGCTACATACAGTCCAGTATATAGAGAGACGAGACGACGAGGCTCCAGTTACAGCAGTGCAAGTAAACAAACAATAAATATAAGAAGAGTAAGAAAATAAATATACACTTTAGGACCAGGGGTAAAGGGATCAATAACAATTTTAAATTTCTGTTATACAGTTTGATGATTTAAAGTCTCAAACACACAAGGGGCCGGCTGCTTCCAAATAGAGCTCATTTCATTCATAGTGTTGTAAATCCAAGCCCATTATGTATTTATGATTTGAGTCCTGAGTTGTGCGAAATCCCAGAAATAAACCCTACACAAAGTGAATCTGTGAACTAAGGTGTAGGTCTATTAGGTCATGTTGTGGCGATCCTCGAGTTGGGGGATTTGTGTTCATACTGGAGTGCAAAATTAAAACCAATGGAAGATGGACAAGAAAAGTTCAAAGCCATCAGGTGCTCAGTTTAGAAAAAATAGAAAAGAAGAGGAGGAGAAACGAGCAAAAGAGGGAGAGTTCACCCAGGGCGCCAAACAGGCTAGGACCGCCACTGGATGTGAATGACAAATTACTGCCACATGCAGAGTAGAACAACTCAGCCATAAGGTGACTGTGATCAGATATCATAAGCTGGTCACACTGATTATTAGAGTCCTCTCACTACAGCAAGGTTTTGTTTCAGTAAAGCTTTGCAGCCTTCCAAACTTACTTATTGGATGTTCTGTCTTGTTGCAGGTTAGTTAATGCACCAAAGTTGTTTCGTACAGTTCTCAAGCTTGCAAGAACCTGAGGGGGACATGACAGAATTGAACGTCACATTATGGCAGCATGTAAGACGTCAAGACATCAAAACTGGTGCAACCGCTCACCTGTGCAAAGGGTGTTACAATCATGTCGTCACCATGACTGGAAGAAACAGAGAGAGATTTATGTTAGACGCAGACTCACAGTATAATGATAATGATTCAGCAGCAGAAGGGTGATTCATTTCCATGCCTTTGTCTTTATGTTCACAAATCAGAGGAGACCATATACTTCACAATGTTCAATAGTTTAAAGGCAGTATCAGGCTTCAGTGAGAGAACTGAGGGGCTTTATTGTTGTGTAACTGTACACGTAAGGTAGCTCAATGACATTTGCAGTAACTACCAAACCTATTCTCATGGTACTGGATAATGTAAAACATGGAAGCTGTTTTTGCACCTCTTCTTTCCATTTCTTTGCCCCTAACTACACCTATAGGGATCATTAAGTTCTTCTTTCATGTTTTTACTGACTTTAATTTACCCAGGTAAAAGTTAGCTAAGCACATTTCTGTCTTGTCTTCACTGATTGCCCCCATTTTTTTTTATTGTTGCTAGACACGCTGCTCCTGGAGCTGGGGTTTATGAGCCTTGCTTAGAGACACCTCAGTGAACACTGTTAAGGGAGAGAAAAGCCTTTCTCAGTCAACTGAGGTAAAATAAATTTAATCAGTAAACTTTGAGTCAGTACCTGCTGACCTCCAAGTTATGTGAACACCATAAACAGCTTCAGGTGATGATTAGTGTCACAGAGCCTCTTTGCTTTACTGCTCTGCTGAACAACTCCACGGCTCTGCGAACACCTGGCAGCACCAGTGAAGTAAATACTGCAAATTTTGGTATCGATCTGATAGCAAATACAAGGCCAGTAATGGCACTACCAATACTGATACCAGTAGTTTTAACCTAAAAAGGCAGCTTAGGCGAAAGCAGTCTATCTTGATTTATAAAGCAAACGTCATCAATTTGCAAATTCCACTAAATAAAAGCACTTCCGGTCGACTTTGGTTTTTTAAATGTAACAGGCAGGGGCGCGACGGGGGGGGGGGGGGGGGGCATACATCCTGTCCTACCTCTATTTCGAGAGAAGCTGGGATAGGCTCCAGCCTCCTGTGACTGTAATAAGGATAAGCGGAAGATAATGGATGGATGGAATTTTGAGTTTTCCTGAAATTTCTGGAGAGTTCTGAACTTTAGAGGTCACTGAAAATAATTTCCTTCCATTGACTTGACCTGGATTTATGTTTATAAAGCTATGCTATTAAGTATTTCATAAAGCTTTCTTATTGTACTTCCAAATTTCATCCTGTAAGATGTAAAAGAGAGAAACATGCAGGTTTTTTTAAAACATGGTAACTAGTGTAATACCACAGAGCAAAAAGCAGCAGCAAGAACAAGGTCTAAGGTTACTGCAACTCATTATTATTCATCCTACTGTCTATTTGTCTTTCCTTCGGGCAGATCCAAGTGCTCTTTTTGTCAATATTTTTATTTCCTGTAGCACAAAGTGTACAGTACGTGTAACTGGATAGGCACTATTGTGTGGGAAATACGAAAGCGCTATCAATATATATACTCTGACCCTGGAGATACCAGCTGATTTGTGTGTTACTGGGAAGTCTGAGTTCTTTGCTACAGCTGTAAGATAATGTAAAATCACGATTATAAAAGATAAATGATAAAACAAAGACATAAAAGTAAACATTTCAGAGCACAAATCCTTCCCATTATCTTTAGGTGACACAAACCAGTAACTCTGAGAAAACAAACCTATAGACGGATGCTTGTGAATGGTTTGTTACACAGTGCCCTTTCTGTGCTGCTGAATGTGGCCAAGAATAGATATGACACCAGAATCATCTGCAGGCCATGCACACGTTCCATAAGGCCCAAAGGATGGAAGCTTTGAGACCTGGGGACTGTATTACAGGGCGAGTTGAAAATACCTGGGACATCTTTCTGTTACATGGCTCCACTAAGCCTAACAGCCACAACAATGCTAAGCAGTCACAGTGACCCTGACACTGCTTATAAACACAGTAAGTCAATCCACATTTTTTGGGCTTAGCTGTGTGCAAGTTCATGTAAAAAGCTTGGTGCTGTCGCCAGATGACAAATCGCAGACACGGACAGCTGCACATTTTTTATATGAAGAATAAACTTTAATCTAGGAATAGTATGACGAATTAAAAGAACATAATACAGGCTCAAAGCAATACAGATACTGCAAGCAAAGCCAGAAAGGAAAGACTGCACACTCTGTCCTGTCATTAAAGCAAAGGAAGATATTTCTGCAACTACATCTGTGTACGCTATAAAAAGTGTTTCTTATATGCATTCAAAAGGTGTGTAGGACATGTTTATCCTTATTCCTTCAGCTGGAACCATGACCGAGAATCCAAATTCCTCTCAAAACTGGAGACACTCACACTATCCTTGCATTGAGCAACACAGGATCTTCTAAAAATTGTGCTGCTATTTTTTTAGAGAATGGGTTGGTCAGCTGGTCATGGTTTTCTGTGATCTGTTATGATTGAATTATCATCTTTATATAACTCTTTTAGAAGTAAACCAGTATAACTTTGCAAACCCAGATTTAAAACTAAAGTTATCTCACTAATCCCAAAATCTACCAGTCTCAAGTTCAAGCTGAAGAAGAAGACATTTATCAGGATTCAACAGGATTATTGTTAATTTTATGAAAGTCGGGATGGAAGCAGAAGATACCATTTACTCACATGTCACTGGCAATGGAGGAGTTTCGCGACATGGACTTGGGTGAGAGGTCATAGTCGCTGTCAGAGCGGTAGAGGAATGACTCTCTCCGTTGACTGTGGACAAAATTGGCCTGCAGGATGAGGCCTGAGCCCGGGCTGGCCATTGGGTCCAGGGGGCTTCGACCTGATGATGTGCCATTGTCCACATCGAAACTGTAATTAGATAAAGACAAAAGAACAAATATCAGAATCAGTATGTGAAAAAAGTTATTTGATCTTGCAAACTGAGATTTCTACCACTGACAGATTCAAGCAACATTTCTGAAGTTTAATGGTGAAAAAAAAGGAAGGGAAGTTTCCAGAATAAAACCCAATTATCTATGCTTCCTGAAAACACAGGATTTATGCACACATTAGTCACATGTTAGCAATGCTGATGACTTTTCATTGCAGCACCAGGCTCTCATGTCCACTGGTTGGTTTTGTAATTCTCCAAATCCATAGTTAGGTTCTTACCAGACATGGTTTTAATTATTAACATAGACCGTACAGAAAAGAAGGTCTTTATAATATTTTTTTTTTTATTTCTGGTTGGGGGACTTTGTGAGCAAGACTAAGCCATTACACTGAGTTTTTCTCCCCCAGAGCAATATCGCTGACACAGCCCAAGTATCAGCCTTACACTCCTGGGACCATTCATTATGCATGGGCTGTCTCTTTCCCACTCACTCTCTCTGTTATATGTTATAATCCAAGTGTCACTGATATCCACGTGATGTCCAGTGTAGGAATTGCATACATGGCATAGGAATAAAATAAAACAGAAGAAGTTTGATGTGCAGTTTTTTCTTAATCTGCCCAATCTAATGTGCATAACATGCTGGACTTATTTTCCACCCTAATAAAACTTTTAAAAAACGTCTTTGTAGGGTTTAGCTTCCAGGTCTGAAAAGCAAAGCATACAACCTGCATTCTGTTTATTTGCCAGCGGGAAGCAAATAATGTGGCTCAAAAAACAGAAATTGAGCTGTAGAAAGGTCAATGTGAAAACAAATTTATATTCCCCTTGGATAATTACCACGGTAAAAACTTATTAAATGGAATAAGATAATCATTTTGTATATTATGGTACCTGCTAGGGCCCATGAGGGTAGTAATCCAACGTACCTATTAGAGCTGGCCTACTTTGTTACTCACATGTTCTCTTTCCGACACAATCTGATCCACATCACACTTTAAAATCTAAGCTGGTGACAGACAAAAAATGTCCTTATTTTTTTCTATACAGTCTATGATTCACAACGAGTTTAAGGGAGAGATAAAAGTATCTTATCACCCCAATCACAATCACTTAATTAATTTAAGATTGGATCATCAACATAAAATAAACTGCGTAATTCTGACACATTTTTAGTTCTCTTTATCTGAATGAGCCTTACACATTAGCTTTGTAGAGACTAGCTTGCCTTAACAAGTCATTACTAGACTAGCTCCACTTGGCTAACTAGCATGAGCAAAATGAGCATATGGCTAATTAGCATATTATTACATAATGCTGTTATTCATCTTATATTCTTACATGTGCCCTGTCCACCAACACAAAATGTGCTCTTAAAGAAATAGTTCAACACACAGTCACACAATCCCTCCGTTTTTCTCCCTTACATCCTGTTGCATTTGACTTCCACAGCTCTAGGGATAACACGCTCAGCCATTACCCAAGGTGATGAGCTGTGAAAAAGCATAACGCACGTCTACTCCATAGGTATGTCAGCCCCACGGGTCCACGCTACTCGTGGACTGTTGGCTGATATTAAATTACTCACGAGTTTCATCTATTACAATTATAATGAGCCATTCATTTATTATGTGGCTGATTAGGATTGGTGGCAGGCTAATTAGCACATCATTAACAGCAAATGACAAATGTTGCACGATACAGAGCCATCAAACATACAACTACAGACATTAACCTTTGTTTATAGACTGCATAGAGAGCCACTGGGAATATCCCTGCTCCAGTAACGCCACTGACTCATAGCTGAGAGGTATTTCTTAACCAGTGACACCATTTCCGGCTGGGACGTCATGGTGAGCTTCTTAGTCTCCTAGGTGATTGTTCACCCAGGTGATGACTAACGCTAATCATCAGGGATATCTGCCTTATTGCTACAGCTACTAAGCAGTCCCATAATCTTGTCTGGTGTAAATGCAAAGGTCAGGGGGGATTCCCCTCAGGAAGCTGCTCAGTGCACATAAGAATGACATCTCTATCATTATAATTATTATCTTCTTGATTATCAGCATCCTCTGAAATAAAACTAACACAGATTTAACCTGTCAGTGGTGTCCAGTACTCGATCATCTTCCATGTGGAAGAGCACAGGATGTCCAAGAACAGAGCGAGCACTTCAAGCGTGCACAAATACATGCTTGCATAGTATAGAAAGCATGTCCCTAAAACATTACTGAAACATTCCTTCTCACTACAAAATGACAAATTATTGATCTTATATGATTTCTGCAGTTTATTTCCCAACTTAACCCTTCATAAGTATCATAGAGTCATAATTCTCATCTTTCAGGAACCATTTTAATGTTCTCTCTAGCCCAAATTGGTTGAGAAGTTACGGTAACCTGAAACACATAGTAAAATCTAGGAAGGGCTGATTTTTTTTACTGTGTTTAGACAGCAGTGCCTTGTGAGTGCTTTGTGCTACCGTGATACACCAAATATCTTCACAAAGCTCGTTTTCCCTTCTTTCGGAAACCGTTTGAATTTTGTCTCTAGCACAAATGGTAAAGGTGTTACAGTCGTTTGAAGACTGCTTATAAAATGGGCCCGCCGCCGGGTCGATGGTTACAAAAAAAAGAGGGGCTAAGCAAAAGACAACTCACTGACCCAACAGCCACATCTAATGACTTTATAATGACAAAATCTGGATTTTTGTTTGTGAACACGAGGGACTTTGTGAGGAAGAACAAGTCATTATACTGAATTTTCCTCCCCCAGAGCAATATCGCTGACACAGTCCAAGTATCAGCCTTACACTCCTAGGACCATTCATTATGGATGGGCTGTCTCTCTCTCCCACTCACTCTCTCTGTTACATGTTATAATCCAAGTGTCACTGATATCCATTTGATGCACAATGTATGAATTGCATACATGGTATAGAAATAGGAATACAATAAAGCAGATTACGTTTGCAGTGCAGTTACTTTGTAATCTGTGCATCTAAATGGTCAGATACCCAAGGTAATACACAGGACATGCTGGGCATATTTTCTACAGTAATTATATGGTTAAATGTCACCGATGTAATCTCATGGAGTGGCAGAAAGATAAACAAGTGCAAGCTTCGATTGTGGAATTTGATAGTTTGGCTATCTGCCTTATGCAAGAAAAGGCAACGGTATTGCCCTTGTCACCTTGCAAAGTAGTTTGCAGTCATGGTACATGACTATATCTATCTTTCTCTCTCACACACACACACACACACACATACAAACACATGCCTACTCAAACTCTTAAAACAGCTCTTGCCTTGCATATCACCCCATCTCCTTCCCAAAGTACTTCTCTTCTAGAAGTGTGTCACTCTAAACCAGTTTTATCTTCACTCACACACACAACCCCCTTTTCCACACACTCTTTTATCACGTCAGGTAATCCAACTGTTTTCCTCACTGCAGGTGTGAAAACACATACTCACACAAGTGACTGATAAGTTGGCATTCCTTGCACAAGTCGGTCCGTTCTCCAGCTGCTCTGTAGTGAAGTGTTAATGGGTGTGCGGCTCATGTGTGCAAACAGGACAAAGATGACACCGTGAAAGTGTTGAAACGGAATACTCAGGCATATGCGTAACGACCGATTCATTATCGCACCTACTTTGACATCACCGTCTACTCCCATTTGCGCCTAAAACCAGAGACACGTAACCCCTCTCACAGCATGCGAGGGTATGTGTACAGTGTCATTCCACAGACACACCCTCTTCAGGAATGACACAATGGATCTACGTGCTTGAATTAGTGGGGTATTGAACGGGCAATGACATCATAGTGGGAATATATCGCTTTTTTCCTGCGTTCAGCAAGCAGAAAACAGAAAAACAGAATAACGTCAACACCCCTATGACTATCTTGTCACAATCAATAACAACACATGAGTAAATACATGAGAATTACTGTTAAAAAACAGGGGGGGGGAAAACCCTGTGTTACCTCAGGGCTTAAGAGAATGGAAAACCTCTGTTTACCCAAAAATGAGTGATCCAGAAATGAGATATATATAATAGGCAAGGAAATAAACATTTGATCTGCAAGCACTAGATTGATGACAGAAAGCTCTTTAATAGAGTTCCAGACTTCCCATCTGCTGAACATCATAAGGATAACACTTGTCTTATTCCACATCGAAAGGTTTAAGGTCACCATAACTATTTTGTCTTGGACAAAATAAGGGACAGAAGAATAGATAATAAGAGTCCAGGCTAGTTTTGCACTGGCCTTTCCTTTTTTGCACATGGTCAGAAAGCTTCCTTGGAATAGGTTTGTCAATTTGGGCTAAAATGCCAAATAGCTATAGTTATACACAAGTTTATAACAAAAACTTCATTAAATGCACTTTTCTAACCTATTAATTTATATAAATATGTCTCTCTATTACACGTAAAGCTCAACATCAGGCCTGTGTGAGAAGATGATTCACTGAAAAAAAAGAGAAGAGGACACACGTGCTAACATAAAAGTACCTTAAAGAGTGCGTGGCATCAACAGTGCGCAGCTACAAGAGCATACATGAATATTTAGAGCAAAGTTTCTCACAGGAGTGGAGTTTCATTTTTGAGTTTGGGTTGCATGGGGGGGAAAAGGGAGGGTTGACTGTTGCCAAAAACCTTTTAAATTTACTGTAGCAAAGCAGTGGTCCATTTAAAAATACGAAACTTTTAAGCGCACTGAGATAGATGAATAGTGGCTGCTGTGACTTTCTACTGCAGGACGTGGCTGGGTCACATACATGCCTAAGGACACTGCACAGCTCTTTTATCCCCTCTCTTTTTGTGTCTGGCTCTCCATCATTTTTGTCTCCGTCAGTTCTCCCATTCTGTCCGTCCGTCTCCCGCACACACTCTAAATGGCATATATCACTGACTCATTCATTTTTAGCCCTGGGTTACTTGAGCAATTACAAACACCACGGGAGATGACGTGACAGAGCTGCGGGGAGATGCACTGGAGAAAGAGGTCAGTGCACAAGTGTCTTTGACAAATAATAAGCCGAGTTGCAGATAGTGAGGCTCTGTTTTTCCAACAGTCATTCAGAGTTGGTGGACAAGAAAATCTGCACCAGTACCAGACACAATACGTAATGGAGACACAATGTTTTCCTTTGAGTTTATGCACAGTGTCTAAAAAGATCTTATAAACTGAAAATAAGTGGAAGGGATCATTTTTAAAAAATATATAAATAATCAAATTGATGCATATTTAAATGTGGAAAGTGTGGAAAGTGTGGAAAGTGTGCAGTTGTGCGAATCAGAACAGAGACGCGTTGAAGCAGACAGAGGAAAGATGACACTGGATTTATTTTAGAAAGCCGAGGGCTCAGAGGGGAGCAGGCAGCAGAGTTGGACGAGGAAAGAACTGCGCGTGTATAAGCATTCAAATGTGTGTGTATTTAAGAGGATTGTGATCCCGTGCATGTTTGTAGGCGTGAGGTACGTGATCCTGAAGTGTGTGGTAAACCTGGCCCTGCTCTAAATGCAAAACAACCACCCATGACTTAAGATAAGAAGAAAAAAAACACAGTACTGTAACATCCACAGATGGAAGAGTGGGCACGGATGACACATTTGTTGCAGGCATATGTTGAATAACAGAAAAGCTATGTTTGTTTGCTGGAGATACTGCAGAGCCAACACCTCTGCTTGATGGTATCATCAGTCCTAACCGTACGTGATTTATTTTGTGATTTTTCACCACTGAAAAACACACAGGCTAAACACAATGTGCTCTGATAAAAAAAAAAAAAGTAGCATATGTCTGAAACTAAAATTATGATAGTTTAGAACCTGTCTCGGAACATGACCATGTTGTTGGGTAGTACGTGTGCACCTGGCTTGATTTTAGTTTCTATGAATGCAAACTTTTTGAATAGTTAGTTGTTAAAGGTAAGACTGGATGTAATGCAAATACAGTACAATACAGTACAGTACAGAGTTTTTTAAATCACTCTAATGAGTTAGAGGATTGTTTCAAGCACTAAATTGGATGTTTTAAGTGGTATTTAATGATATTCACCATGCTAGACAGTGGCTGTTCTGTTTCCAAACTAAATACAGTGACTTGACTATTTTGCATACTTAAAATAAAAGCAACAATTTTTTTGAGGTTTTAAAATTATGTCTAAATTCTTCATTCTGAAGTACAAAAAGAGCTGTTTTGGTACTGATATTGTATGTTTTAGTAAACTGAAACTAACTATCATAAAATAATATTAAAAAACTGTCTACAAAAGTTGGACGTAACCACAGAGACGTCACCCGCTGATTAGTGAAGTCCCATCTTGAGGCAAAGATGACACCGTCCAAGTGTTCAAACATAAAAATCAACATATGAACATAGAAGTTTTCAGTCTTGGGTAATTAGCAAAGAAACATGATGTGAGAATATAATTAAATTCTTTATCAGAAGGAAAGTGTCATTTTTTTTGGACACTTGAACCTAATGTTAGCTGGTATAATGTTAGCTTATAACTAGCTATTGTTGCTGTAGCAACTCGCTAACATTTTTAAAGAACATACTCCTCAGAGTAGCACATTTCTGACCGGTGAACACTCATTTATTGTGTCACAGTGTTATGATACCTCTAAGATTAAGTTGTGATGAGTCTAGAAAAAGGAAATTCAGTGAAACGACTCCGACTCTAAAGGAAAGAAATTTAGCTGTGCGAGCATCTGGGGCTCAACCTTCTTCTCTGCACAGGCTTATAAACACAATGGTGAACCTAATAATGGGAGAATGGCTCCCTCATGTCTGCTGTTCTGCTTTTATACTAAGAGACCTGGCCAAAATACTGTATGGTAATGCTCAGCACTTTCCCTGTCATCTTTTATTAAAAATGACAGCAAAGGCTGCTTTCAGATTAAATTAAAAACAACAACAACAACAACAACATGAGTAACTGAAAAAACAGACTATGAGGAGGCCAATACCCTAAAGGCATTAGGTCAGGCTGATAAGTGGCAGACCACCACTGATAACCAACACACTCGTCATCTATCTGCCCTGTACATTCATTGGCACAAGCAGCTTTGCAAATACACACACATTACATGAAATTAGCACCCATCAGTTGGCAAATGCATCAAAAATCTGTCTTTGGCATTTAAAATCATCACTGAAATTCACTGTGTCATTAACTAGTGAATTTTAGTGATGGTAACATTTTATATAGGAGTTTATTTAAGTGTAACTCTAACATAGAAGAAAACAAATTGTAATGTCCTTGTTTTCAGCAAAGCTTTATGTTTGTTTGAATTTAATTCCCAGCTTTTTGCAGTCTCTTGTTTTCCCACTTCTTCCATCTGTTTTTTCTTGCCCTGTCAAATACAATAATGCCAATCCTTCACTGTAAGCTGTGACACTACCTTAGCGCACACTCTCTGCACCATTCAGAAAACTCAGTCAATCATGAAAGACTGACAAAGACGCAGGTCACCATGGCAATGCTGCGTCATCTCGGTTCACATATTTCAAAGCAAAGCAACACAGCTCTGCTCCTACATACATTGAGCTCCACTTAAATATAGACCTATTTTCAGTCTAATGCATCATCTTAGGACTGGCTTGCTAAAGGTCAAACCTGGGGAAAATGTTAGATAACTTGCACATTTTCAGGCCCTATGACAGGCCAGACACGTAACCTTCGGCATTTACTGCCTGCCTGAAATGCTCAACGGGGACTGACAAAAGCCAGATGCAAACGCTCAAGTTTAAAATCACACATTTCCTGCTCTTTCATTCTTTATCTGATCACACCGGATATTACTGATGATTACAAAGTGGGTGGAAAAGGGGAAAAAGCGCTTCTTCAGGTATGAAGTTAACCAGATATCACAAACATCCGATCCTTCCCATTTCCTTATCCATCACCTCCAAAACTCAAGCCATGTTTACTGAGCTAACACTCTGATGCATACCAAAAGTCCATGTACACAAACCTACATTTGCAAGGTTGGGTGGAGAGGGGTCTGTTTGATTTTGTTCAGGTCAGGGGACAGATCGCACATCCAGGCCGCGGAAAAGTGTTATACAGACTCATACACGCAATCACATGAGCATTCAATCGAGCATACAGACACACGCTCTGTCGCCATAACCATATAGCTACAAAAAAGCCTACAGTCACCCATAACTTGAAACAACGCTAACGATCCAGACCTACAATTCAGATATTTAAAGCGCCATTATTAGTCACAAATCTATGTTTGCCTTCTAAGTGTAGCAATAACAACCATGAAAGAGAAGCAGTGCTGTGAATTAGTGAAAGAACCCTTCATATAACAGTAAATAACAGAAGAGAGGAGGGCAGGACAGACTGAGGAGGCGGCATGCTTCGTCCAGCTGAGTGCTGCTTTTGGTAGTTGTTCAAAAAGATGGCTCATACAAACCTAGCACTGCCAGATTCTCGGCTTTATTGAGAGAAAGCTACATGCTGCAGTCACCACTAGCACCAGTGTCAGTTTTATGCACGGCCACACTGTGAGTTTTACACCCTCTCAAACCGTATCAGGTACAGTAATGACTGTTAAGAGGACTATTTGGAGAAACTAGTGCAGTGGAAGACCTAATTACTGCTGCATGTCTTCACTTCATTTGAGCCTTATTTTTCTGCTGGGGAGGCTGTAGAGCTGTTTAAAATATACCAGTGTGAGAAGACTGACGCAAGGTCGGTCAGGTTTAAAACACGTGCTGCTGGGCCACACAAGCACTGCCATCACCTCTGACACTTCAGCACATTATACACTTGTCTAAGGTTGTTCTGATCCATTATCCATGTGAAAAAAGTGAATTTTAACTGCCAAAGCTCAAGCCACAGGGCAGTTTCTTATACAGACATGAATGCTAACAGGCAAGGACAAGCTCAGGCAGGAGGGGGAAGGAGACAAGCCGGGGACGCCAGGACAAGTTGCGCTTCTGGCACTGCATTCTGCATCCTGAATTTAATGGGAGCCATGTGCATACATGAGAGCGCATGGTGCAACATGACACGCTCCTCGATGAATGATGCCTTTGCTGTCTTGTGTTTTAAATAATCTCCTCGGCTGAATAGATGAGAGTTGGGAAGAGCATACTCAGGATAAGACTCTGGGATCACTTCGAGCCAGACTCATGTCAATGAAGTAGTCTGATGCAGTCTAGCAAAAAGGAAGGTTCATGATCTCAGAGGAAGTCACAGAAAACAGTCCCTGAAACACGTAACTGGCATATGGGAGAAGTTTTGATTGGAGAGGAATGATGCTACACACCACACAGTAAAGCATCACCGACAAAAAAACATGAAAGGAAAGATTTTTGACTGTGCCAGTAAGGAAGAGCGAAAAATATTTGCGACAGAAAATAACAGGCAGATGGAGAACAATAGAGCAATACACACACCTACACACACACACACACACAAACCACAAAAAACACACAAACACATGCAGGAGGATTAACATGGAAACGCAGCCAAAAGAGAAAAAGTTTCTGGTCTATTTACCATATTCCCTCTGTGTTCTTCAATGAGCTGGTGGAGCGTGACCGTGGCTTAAGAATGATACTCATGGTCTCGCTCTTCTTTCCACATCCAAACACAAAACATATGCGCAGTCCACATGCACATAGAACCAAACACACACCCTCCCTCTGGGCCACCTGGAACCCACTGGCCAGCCTTCGCTGTCCTCTCTGGTCTGAAGAGATCCAGAGAGAGCTCACTTCCCACAGTCCGGTGGAGTGGTTAGGTCTGCCGAGCTGTTCAACAGCAAAACCTCCGTCCCGGCACAATACCACGCCGCTGCTCCTCGTCAAGCTCAGATCATTTGAAAGTAGGCGGCTTGTTACCCTGCTCTCCCTCTCACTCAATTGCTCTTATCTTTCTTGCCAGATCAGCATGTGGTCTTGCACTTTCCTAATCCAGCCATGCACTTGCTCTGTTACTCTTTTTCACTCTTTCCCCCCCCCGACTGATTGAAATAAGATCTCCTCCTGTTCCTCCCCCCCTCCCGCCCCTTACCTCTGTCTCTCTTGCTCTGTCTTTTATATGTGTCCCTGTCAAAGAGTTACATGACTCCCCACTCTGTCTGCTTCCCTGAGCAGCAGCTATGGGCTATGTCCTGGGTAGGAGGAGTTGTTTTGGTAGTAGTAATTCTTTAAAGGGCGGGGCTTGTATCCCCAGGCAATTCAAACAATAGTCTCAAGTGTCAATCACTCTGCTATTACAGTAACCTGAAACCAGCAGCTATGAATGCCACTGGTCAATACAGTCTGATACAGAAAGGTACAACCACACTACACAGGTGTCTTCTGTGAAGACTCATCACTCAAATTGAGAGTAAACACTGAGGGAATAAACTGCTAAGATATGAATAGAATAGAATAATCCTTTAACTGTCCCACAAGGGGAAATTTGGGTATATATATATATATATATAAAAATGAACTTATTCACCTCTAAACCTCTAAAAATGGCAACAAGATAAAGTCTGACTCCCTTTATGAGCTGCCTTGTTGTATTCAGGAAAATACATTTCTTTCCACTATTATCTTAAATATTTAAACATTAAGTGATCTCATTTTAGCACTCACACTCAAGATACATATATAAGAAGCTCAACTGGCTCTACCAGCTGAGTAGAGCCAGTTGAGCTGGTCTGTCACACCAGTCATTCAGCATCTGCAGCATGTGATCCCAAAAGAAATATGGCACCTTCCAAGCAGACAACACAGGGAATATTCAGATGCAAGTTTGGTGCATTTATTGAGAGTCTGATTAAAAAATATTTAATCACAGCTTGATTATTTGCTTAAAAAATGCTTTAAATATGGGATCAAAGGAAAAAAACAACAATTGTGCCCTAAGAAATAAAAATCTCCAACCAAGTGCAAAAACAGGGGAAAAAACAATCCATATAACAATAAATATTATTTGAGCACTTTTATTTTGAAAGCGCAGAGAAGATTTTCTTTGTCACCTGCAGTGCGAGTGACATCAGTTGAGTTATCCTCATCTTTTGTGAAAAAGTGAAAATAGAGCAAGAGATAGAAAGCATCAAAGAAGGACTTACATATACAATTCAATACAAGACAGAGTTTATATAAAAAGGATCTGCTTCCAATGCACAGGAGGGAAGAACCATGAGGACCTGAGGACAGTGACATGGTCCACTAACCGTACATGTATACATGTAACAAATTAATCCCCACTAAAAATGTATATGTGCACAGTTACAAAGCACTAGCCTGCTTGTCTTAAATCCCATGCTGAGGCCTTGTGTTTAGGTTTACATGCTATCCACTTAAGATTTCATGGGAGAACAAAAATGAACACTTTGAGAGCTTTCACTCTGATGAATATCTCAGTGCCTCTGCCTGTATAAGCAGTGCCTTAGATGGATTGGTAGATTTTTATACAGTTAAAAAATGCGGTCATGTGATTCACAAGTAATTGTAATAGGCACATCTAAAGCTTTCAGTGTAGCATGGCAGAATGATGTACTTTATAACATGGCCAAAGTGGTGAAACTAATCCTATTACCACGGTCTGCACATTCCATGTGGTCAGAGAAAGAACAACAAAAGACATTCCTCAGAAAACTGGCAGCTTCTCTTCTACGTTAAAACCGCACGAGTCCCAAATCCCTCTGAGCATAACCTCCCTACTGTATCTTGTGAATAAAAATGTAACCCACAATACTAAGCTGTTATCCCCGGGGCACAGAGGTGCAAGACACAAAGATCAAGAACAAAAATTATCCTGCTTAAGAAGAGAGTTGGGTGTGGTCGTTTGAGGAGGGAGTGGGTGGTTTACACATGTGTGAAGTGAGGGTCTTACTTGCTGTACTCTTGTACCCTTGGGGGATTTTTACATTTTATTTGCTATTAGCACTTGTTTTATGCCTTGTTATGTTTAGTTATATATTGTTTATAGTAAGCTATGGATAACACATGCATAACCAATTACTATAACATGTATACGTACATTTTCAGAATATACTGTATATACTTTAACTACTCTCTAATAAGCACATTAAATTACTGGCTTTAAAACAACTGCATAGCAGACTCTGCAATTCAGTGCAACTGAGAGAAACACTACTGCCACCTAGTGTTGAAATGTGTATATTCTTCTTATGAAACCAGTAACATGGATGAAGCAACCTCATTAATTGACAGCATTATTGATTTCTTCTTCGCTCGCTCTCTCTTTTTTTTTAAAGAGCCTCTCTCGTGGACGATGTTCAGTATATGGTGCCGACAAACACACCGAGCCAATGCTGATATAAATAGCACTTAACTAAGGGAGTGAAGCACAGATGGCAGGTCACAGTATTGACAGGGCTCCATCCATATCTATATGTTTACAGTCGCCACCAGCTATTACTGTTGCTTCATATTTAAATGCTACAGAGGCGCACACACAGACACACACACACACACGCACGCACAGGCTGATGAGCACATTTAGTTTCAGGGGTACATGTTTGTCAGAGAAATGCAGTTGGAAAATTGGCCTAACAAGGTCTTAACAGTTCTGTGTGAACCTTAATGGACAGAGTGCTCTGATGATTGGCTTACGCTCAGGTCCAGTTAGTGAAGGGACCTGTCCTGCAGAAGGACTTGAAGCTTTCCATAATGACTTGATTGGACCTGCATATTTTTCATTTACCTTGCTCGCAACCATGTTTTGTAAAAGCAGAAGACATTTTTCCTCATGGAGATGCAATGACACTCAAAAATGCACACACACGCAATTCAGTCCAGCACTAAAGGTTTAGCAGAGCCAAGACAAAAAAAAAGCAGAACTAAACTCTAACAACACAAGCAGCCACCAAGCAACGACCATTTACACAACACTTGGGTGTGAACACTGCTCCAGGTCTGTGTTGTCCAGGTGAAACTATTTATCAGTTAATGCTCTGATAACAGAGAACACACAGACTTTGTGTACATTTATAGAAGTAGTACAAACACAAATTAAAACACATGCATATAACATAGTCTCAATATACACACAAAGCAATAAAGAGAAATTACTCTGAAGCATAACTACCCTTGAGAGTCACTAAATTTCCCTTCTGAGTTCTCTTACCACTTCTTATTTTCTTATTTACTCCATAATTTCGACACACAAGACAAAAGAAAAAGTAACAGTAAGCAGAATACATTGAACATCCAACAACTCGAAACATGCAGATGAAAAAAAATTAGGTCCCTTCTCTGGCATACCCTCCGCGACATAGTTTCTAAGATGAGCCATACCCTCTCCTGCCACGAGGTTTGATGTCGATGGGCTTGTTTGTAGCACAGGGTGACCCGGTGGAGCAGGCGTGCCGGTACCGGGCTATCCTTTCCAAAGACAGATAATTAACTGGCAAACTCATTTTGACGCGGTTCTTAACCGGTGATGAACATAGACTCACGTCAAAGACAGATGTGGAGAGAGAAACAGGGAGAAGTGACAGAGCGGCACGCCTGATAAAGCTATCTCGAAGGGAAGGAGGGAGGAGTGTGTGAGGAGAGATAGGCAGGTGAAGAGGGGAGGAGAGGCAAGCAGAGGGCTCAGTATGGGTTTGACTAGAAAAGAGGAAAGCATGGAGAAATATGGAGACTGAGGAAGGGGAGATGCACGTGAGGAAGAGGGAGTTAATGAAGCTTTCTTTCACAAAATTAAATTGAGCAAAGCAATGCTTGAATTTGTTTCTTCCATGCTGATTTCTTCTGCATGCAAACTACTAGAAGATTTTTAAAAATGTGCAAGAAACTGGGTGTGATAATTGCACGCTGGCTTGCATGCATTTAAACCAATCTATTTTGGAAATAGAGGAACAATAAAATAACGAGATTCTAAGGAGTGTTTTAATGTTAAACTCTCTCTCAGTTTTTTAAGAGTTCTTAAGCCACTTATTATGGGCTATCATGCAAATGATGAAATTAGCATACACTGATGGTACCATGTGTAAAATAATACTTTCCAAGTACTCCAAGTAAGCATTACACAAAACAGGAGGAAGGTTGTTTATAACGTTGCTATAATATACTTTAATATATGTTAAACCAGATGCTAGTTAGCACAAATGCAAACGGTGTCTTTTAAATTTATTTATTTATTTATTTTTTACTTTTTTCTTTGGGTGGGGCACAACTATGACTGTGCAATGCACATTTACACATAATATAACGACCTGACAAAAAAGAAAAGCAGCAAAAGAAGTTAAGTACCTCATTCCATATAGGAACGATGTTTCATCCTGGTAGTTCCTATATTTTACCTGTTGATGGCAGCAGAGCAGCACAAAACATGTCTTACACTATATTACAAAATAACACATGTAAAATGAACAGTAGTAACTTAAGTTTGAGCCAGAACACTTGTAAATGAATTATGGAAAGACATGTTTATTATTTTTATTTTAATTTTATTTCAAATAAAGCCTACGGGTGGTTTTGCAAGATAAGGTGCCATAATTAGAGCTGCGAGTGGAATGGGATCCACTAAGCAAGGAGATTTATGGCCTTTAAAAGACACAACTATCATTTATTATGTTATATCATTTTCAGATACTTCACTGCTATAAAGAGAAAGAGCTCTAAATCACTGGAGTGTTTTGTTTCTTAGCTGCCAGCAGGGGGCAGTCTGCTCTGCAGGGAAAATGTATGCACAGGTGGGTAAAGAAGGCAAACACAAAGCAGCCCAAACCCACAGAGCGGTAAACCTCTGTGGGGTTGAGGCTTCAGCTCTGCTCTGACAAAAGCAGTCAGCATGTGACAACAGCTCCTGGGTGGACAAGGAGGCTGTCAAAGTCACAGACGCAATGACAGACAAAACAGGCTTCTTCATTCGTACCGAGCCGGCACCATATGAGCACACCTACACAGACATACACAGACATACACACACCTACACAACGCTGTCTGACTGCAAGTATTATAAATACACACGCCACAACATATACAGACATAAAACACACAGGTCATTACACCAACGTGGTACAGACCTCTACATCTCTTATGTATTCTCACAAACACAACCTGTAACACAAGCGTATGTTTGCTTAGCTGCCTAGTCAGCCACACACCATCAGTGCCAGCGACATGCTGTGACAGAGCGCCAGGTGACGGTTTGACTGTCGTCACTCAGTGTCCCTGAGGATCAGAGCTATAAAACTGGAACTACCGTATCTGAGCGCTACATGCAAGCTGCAACACCTTTTCAAACCAAAGGTGTGTGTTATACAAATTATTTTTAACAGTATACTGTAAATCATACTTAAAGGGATTTCATCACCATGACTGTGCTGTGACTAAACTCTGGAAAGAGGGTGAAAAAAATAATATTGCAGAGCCACAGAAGAAGAAAAGTGAAAAGAAAACAGCGGAGGGAAAAGCTGAATAGTGTAATCAATGACGAGGCCAGGTGACAGGGTTGCAGAGTAGTAGGTTAGGTTAGGTAGCAGTAGCAGGTTAGTACAAAGGTGAATACAGTACACGGCTAACAAACTGGCTGTTTGCCAGAGAGACAAGGAGGGCTTCGATTTACCGCGTCCTCTCATGACTGGCAGGGACAATGCACCCTGGGAGTGGGAGAGGGAAGGAGGCAGAGAGAGGACAGAAACAGAAGCATTAAGGAATCCGCAGGACATACTGTATGACATCAAGTCACTAAAATTATTATTCGTTTCTTTCATTTCATGTCATAAATACCGCTGAAAAAGGTGTATTCTCATGTTAAACAAGGCAAAAGTTTCAAATAATGTGGAAAAAAACTCAGGGTTTAGACTTCACAAAACTGAGTAGTACCATTATAAAAAATGTTCTCATTGCCTGGACTGATTTACACTTAATTGGCTGCTCTTTTAATATTCCAATGAGATCCAGAAAGCAAAAAAAGGTGGTATGCAGCACCTTGCAGTTTTTGTAATATTTTGTTATCTTGTGCAACTACTATTTCTTCACAGCTCTGCCTTTTTAGTGAGTATCGCTAGAGTTTGGGCAACAGCAAAGATACTCTTCTCACTGCTCTCTGACTCATGACTTCTTCAATGATTTAATGATTATAGGGCAGCAGATTAGTAAGATAATCTTATTAAAGCACTCAGAAGACAATTATTAAGATGGGCTGTGAGGAATAGGCATAACAAAGGGAAAGGGGTTTATTAGTTGGCCCACTGTTGCCAAGCTTTTTCTATATACGAGGACAGGGAATGAGAGGAGAAGCTAATGAAGAAAGCGTCTCCATTTGAGCTAACTGAACGGCAGTAGTGTGATATAAGAAGAAAAAGGGAGTCGTAACTATGAATTAACGCTACTGAAGCAGCTCAGGGCCATGGCAACTGCACCTGCCGTTGCAAGAAAACTGAATGTGATTAGAGTGATTGGATATTTGTTTTCAAGTAGATAAATCAGCAAAGGTAATGCGATTAAGAGACAACAACTGAATGGTAATTGAGCTTCAGGCGGTACTGTATTTGCAGCTCTCTGCCAGTCACGCCGCATTAAAGGCAGCTGTCATGTGTGTCAAGGAGCAATTCCTTCGCCTCAGCTTGACTCGCTCTTCCCGCCTGCCTTCACAGTCCCCCTGCTAGATTCATGTTTATAATGTGGTTGCCATGGTGACCTGGCAGAATTCAAAAGGGACAGGTAGGTCCTCGCAGCCAATCAGGCATCAGTTGCTAAGGACACGGTGGCAGACTGTGTAATGAGAAAAGGAGAATTGACAGGGTCAAGCCAGTGAGACCATTTCAGAGAGTTAATATTTTACCTGTTAAGGTCCAGTCAGGGAAAGGACGTCTATTGCCAAGAATTTCGTTCTAAACAGCAGCCACCTAATGTGTGACAGCCGCCATGCATGAGTTACCTGTGATCTATTTATATGTCCAGCTGAGTCACAGGCTGGGGAGGATTTAAGCTTTCTCACCTATTGTTTAGGTCAGAAACTCACCAGAGTACAGAAGAGAATAGAAAGCACATGCAGCGCAGACCGGAGGGAGAAATAAAAGGCTGGAGAAGCGTGACTGCTTAAGATAAGACCAACAAAAGCTCTTAGTTATGCTGTGCAATGTGCTCTCTGTAAGTGCAGATGCATTCTGCTGCATGCAGTACTGAGAGCGCGAGTGGCGAGAGAGAAATGTCGTGATGTGTTAAAGCTGAAGCGAAGCCGGACATTATGAATGTGAGAACCGTGTATTGACACCAGCATGAAGGATTTTGTCTCAGAGGCATAAAAACACTTGTGTCAGCACAGCTCTCAGAGTCACATCAGAAAGTTGGCGGACAGGATCATAAGTGGCTTCAAGTAACCACTAACACTCATTCCTCCTGAATCTGCCAGTTTCATTTTTTGTTCACGGTTTAGTTTATAAAATAGCAAAATTTTGAATGCTTTACATGGTCAACATTGTCATGATGGAGGGTGATATCAGAAGGTCTTTTCTTATGATTTCATGTAGACTGACTAATTGTGTCTCAGCGTCCAAACTATATCTGAAACAGGCAAATTTATACATTTAACACCTGCAAGTACAACAAATACTACTCTTCCTTCAGGCAGGGGTGGGTGGTACACAGGTTTTAACACCACCATCGGAACATTACCATCATATCGTGTTTCGCAATGTTGCAGTTTTGCAATACATGTTTTGACTTTTGCAAATACACAAAGGACAACGTGCAATGAACAATGTCTAATGCACACGATAACAGTGTAGACACGCCGAAAATGTCTTGTCTTGCTATGATTGCACGTTTCTCTGAAACTAGCCCAATCTTTATCTTTTCGGAAGCTGATCTTATGGGTAACGTATATTGTCCTGAAAGGTTAGGGTAGTAACACTTGGATGAACTGCCACTTGCTTTAAGATGGTAGTTCTAAATGAAGTGTCAGTTTACCTGTAGTCTCCATTTAAGACAAAGGATCTTCTTGTTAGGTGTAATGAAACAAAAGAAGTGTCTAATCTAAATATAAAGGGGTTTAAAGTAGGGAGCCTGTGTGCACAATGACTGATATTGTGCGTGTATTACAGTTTAAGAAAAATGGGGCAGTCTAATATGTTCAGGACACAGGTTACTCATTGCTGTGGGTTAGTTACATGTTCCACCGCTGTAAAATAAAACATGTGGATGATATCTACCTTTTATTTCTTCTTTCACAGGCAAAACTTTTAATTTTCTTTTTATATGTGCTCCCACACATTGCAGATTAAGGAAGGATCAAGATCGAAAGAAATACCTCTCTCTATATATTTCACATAGAAGCATTTATCGCATATATTTATAATACATTGTCTCCATAAAAAAGTTCCACAAACATTTTGGGGTTAGGCTTGCAGGCATGGAGCTGTTGTTGATATATCATCAGGGGTTTTAATATTCCATTGTTAGAAACAGCTGTGGTGCACAGACTTAGTCACTAGTCTGTTGGCTGCAACCCCAACAAAGACAACTGTTTACAATTAAGGCTGATGCTATTTAGCGGTTTTATAATCTGGGAAAAAAAAAACAGTTTAAGTAGCCTTTGCTTGTACAGTCCAAATGTGATCACAGCACTAACTATTAATCTCAAAAGTGGTTTTTCTCAGTGACGCTTGCTGCCGCGCGTTAGAACAATAGAACAAAGCGCTGACATGAAATTTGTTTTGGGTATGACTTCCATGAGCCTTTGTGTGCTTTGGGCCGTATGCCAGTGTGTACTGACAATACATATTGAGTAATAATATTATGATATGGGTCTTGAAGTGCTTTTCATTGTCACGGCTGTTGACCAGCTATGTTGTTAATTCAAAACCACTCAGGAGAGACTCAGCTATGGACATCACAGATACTGTTTTGGCTGGCAAGCTGAGGCAGTTTCTTTTTTGAAGGACACATTAATGGGAAGATGAATAGATGGAGGATAATGCAAATGCCCATGTCCTGCACAGCTTGCTCAATAAGCTCCTACATATCACACACACACACAGAGGGTCACAACTCCAGCTCTAGCGCACCTCAAGCACATGGTGAGGCTAATAGGCTTAACTTGGCAGCAGTCCCAGTGATGTCAGAATAATCCCTCATTAAAACCCTGATGACATCACTACGCTGTTGAGAGTAAGTAAGAGCCGAGGCCACATATTTACGTATGTAAGGGATACCCTGCCAGTATACGCCAAGGATGCCCTCCGTAAGAGATTATCCAGGTTAAGCTGTTCCTCAAAACATACCCAGGGAACACTAGCGTCAGAGCGGCTAGCTTAATTATAGTCTCTCCTCATATGCAGTTTATTAGGTACGCTTTCCCTTTCACACAAACAGCTCTAATCTCCAGAAATGGTTGATGGGATCTCGTTAACCTTACATGAAGGGTTAATGGACTGCAGACCACGACTATGTTTGCAGTTCAAATAGCGAACAATAAGGACTACCACTTCAAATTCAGCAAGACAAAAGGAACTAAGCCTTGTCTTGAAAAGCTTCTGTGAGTTATGTTGCAGCTTAAAATTAGCAAAGTAAATACTTTAACTAAACCATGCTTTGTAGACAACCCAGTATGCAAGCTTGGATCAGCAAGATGTGTAAAGTCGACTGATTTCTAAGCCACAAAGATATTGAAAAAAATCTCAAAATGGGACAACTCAACAGTGTGCTGCCAGGCCCAAAGACTTGGATATTAAAGTCTAAATTTAGAGACAGCAGCATGGATCTATCCAGGTGTTGTCCACTGTGCAGGATTGCAAGCCTCACTCAGCTCACTGAAGTTTAACTGGCAGTTTGCATGGCAGAAAATGGCTTATGTGATAATGCAGTTAAAGCAAATGAAACCTGAAATACTGAAACAGCTATTCATGCACTTTTAGTACACACAACAGTAATGCTGCTGGACAGTTTCTGGTTTAGGCTGTTGCAAATCTCCTAAATACCAACAACTAAATTAACAGGGAGGAAACAGTCACCACATCTGGGAGCATGAACTAATTTAACAGCTTTATTAGTTCAACTATTTCTAATTGTAAGACTAGCAGAAGCAACAGACTGCCTGGATGGATAAATAACTGAAAAATCTTCAAGTATTTTAAACAAGTTTTTAACAAAAACCCAAATTTGCTCCAGTTCAAAGCTTAAAACTTCCAAAGCCTACACTTAAAAAAACAGGCTCTTCTCTTGAACATGTTCCTGCCTTATACTGTCTCACAGTAAAGACTGCTGAGCTGCACTGTCAAAAATTACAAGTCTGTAGTGGTACTAATGCAAGTGCATAAAGCTTACATGGGCTTCTTTAATGGCTTAGTAAATACTGTCAGGGCACAGAGAAACTAGGCTGATTTTTACTTATTTAGAGAAGACACAAAGGCAGAAAGTCTCTAACAGACAGCTTCAGCGCTTGCCCTGTGTACCAAGTTAAATAGAGAACATGTGCAGGTAGTGTTGTCACAAATTCGCTCAGTGTCCACGTTCATTCCTTTCCTGCTGCGAGAGTGTTAATCTCCACCCCGCGAGTGAGAGTCTGTCTTACCGGATGGATGAGAAGTGTAGCAGTTTGGATTGTGCAAGTGGGAGTTCCCTCAAAGGAAGCACTCAACAAATACATTCATAAAATGCCAGTGCTTATGAGAATACCGAGAAAGGCACATTATGTAGACTGTTTAGTCTGTTTAGTTTACTGGTTATAAAAAGAGAATGGATGTGCAGCCCCTGTAAAGGATCTCTGACTCGATGCACCAATAAAACTGAAACCGAAAATCTGTAACAAGTCATTGCAGTAACATTTTGACTGTCCAGGTTAGTGGTTTTATGTGGACCTGAATGTTACTTGTTGCTCAGCTTTATAATATAGCAAAATATAGTAATATAGAAAAGAAAAACAACAATAATCCAGAAATACATCTCAACAACTAACTTCACCTTCCTTTGTCTTGGGATTGGAATTAGTTGAAATAACAAAACTGCTTGTGTCTGTAATATTTCCAAATCCAGTCAGGTATGTGCGCATGCAAGAATGTGTGTGTGTGAGGGTGAGTGTGAGGGGACTCCCTCTCAGCCTAAATCCTCCTAATCTGTTTCTATGCCTCCTCATAAATGCTGCCGTCATCATGGCAATCCTAATCCCCATCATCGTCACGAGCAATTCCCCCCAGAGACAAACTCCGTCATCAACATGTTTTCCTGCTAATATGAGGTAACTCCCAGTACGTGTTGGATGTGTCCGTCTCCTATGTCTACGATACGCATCGCAAGGGAGGTGTCTCAATTAGACCCGGCTGATGGGGTGACTAAGAACTGAAAATTAGCATAATTTTTATGGATTACTAAACACCTGTTTGGCAATGAAAACCTACAAGGGGTTAATCATTAAATAACAAAAACAAGCAGCCAAGCCATGGAAGCCATATGACCCTTGACCCCAACACAACTTCTAATCTCCACATCTTTTTCTTTCATTGCAAGTGTTTGTTTTTAGCTGCGCTGACAGTTTATAACGAGCTGCCGCAGAGGGCGGCTTTGTTCATCCAGGAAAGGGCCTGGGCCTGATAACATCTGCTGGCAAAAGAGAGGTTTTGTTTAGGTCAAACAGTGACGTACAAAGCTATAATGATATTTCCTAATTTCTTTGTTTTTTGCCATCAGCACTTTTGAATCAACAATGACATTTGAATGTCAAGAAAAAAAAATGATCATGGAACAGCGAGCGGTGAAGGACCTTTGTCAATAGGCTGTGCACCATGAAGGACAACGGAAGTAAGAAAGTGCTAATTATAGTTGCCTTGAGCCCAAACATTAAACTTAACATTCCATCTTTTGTACAGTCAACAGGCCATAGATAGATAGATAGATAGATAGATCGATAGATCGATCGATCGATCGATCGACCTGTCCCTTGATCTGTGTCTATTAATCAAAATCATATCTGTGTATATTTCCAGTTGAGAGCTGTATTTAAAGTTCAAAGCTGAAAAGACCAACACACTAAATACTGTGAGTGCATTTTTTGTTTTATCACCCACCAGAATATTAATGCAAAGATACAAATGGCATATGATTATTCAATCATTTTTTAAATGCTGAAAGCAGTCCATCATTAACTCAGCAAACAGACAAAGGTTGACTCATTTTATTTGTCTGGCCTGGATAAAATTGATAATTGATGAAATAATTTTAATACTGCCAATGCAGCTAAAATGTGTTAGCCCCTCGTTGTCTGCCAAAGTGAAGGCGTGCTTTTGGCTGTGCGATGCTGTAATGAACAACAACAAGAGTGCCTTTGAACGCTAGTTGTCATGGACTGCATCTCATTGGGTATATTTCATGTAACCCATGAGGAGTTGCTGTATTACACACAGGAGAAAGGGATCAACCGTGAATAAGAGGCAGCATAACACAATGAGAAATCCAGGAGCAGCAATGTGTGAAAGATACATTGGATGATGAAGCAAGTGGAAGGCTGGGGAAAAAGAAAATCTCAAGACTGCCAGTACTGACTGAGTCACTGTGTGTGCTCTGACAAACACGCACCAACAGCAAGATGTCCTGGGAAAATAGCTGTGAAATAATGATCATTTAGCAATTCAAAAAAGGGGCTAAATGAAATTTCTCCAACAGAGAGATGGAAACACTGCTGTTGAGTCTTTAACTCCGCAGCAGCGTGTGCCAAACAGAGAACCTCAAATATATCAGTAAAAACATGTCAGCCAGGCTTCAAGGAAGTTTATATTCAAGCTGGGATGGCAAAGCTCCAACTAAATTCTTACTAAAGAAATGCTTGCACAATGTATGACTTTTATGTGAGCAGAGACTAGATACAATAATAATTCAGCCCTTTTGTCGTAGGTGTTTGCCACCCAATCTGCTTTTGCACTGTAGTCATAGATCTTTTGGCCTGACTGGGCTGTCAGATATGCAGCTGTTGGCTTCTCTGTATGGCTGAGAGTGCAGACAAGTTATAACAGGTCATCACGTTGACTTGATGCATTTGAAATTGGTTATTTTATTATTTGCTCTGAGGCAGACGTGGCTCAGGTTGTGGAGCAGCTTGTCCACTAATCGCAAGGTTGGCTCCCCCCTACCCATCCACATGCATCCAAGTGTCCTTAAGGCAAGGCACAGAGGCCCCAGTTGATCCTAATGGCAGGCAAGAACCTTACATGGCAGCTCTGTAGGCGCTGGTACATGAGTGTGTCTGTGCATGAACGGCAACCGTGCTGCAAAGCACCCTGTAGACCAGCTAAGCTTAAAATTTACACTCGATTTAAGATGCATTTGTGTATGCAAACCATAGCAGCCAATATCATTAAACTATAACCAGCAGTGCAGAGAAGAACCTGGTAGATTTCTGCTTCAAGAGACACCATTCAATAATATCCTGTTACACTGCTGGGTCACAGCTTTCTTGGCACAAACTAGAGCTAGTATTTTTCTTTTCATGATGCTCTGATTTGCACTGTAAAATGCAAAATAATCTGAGTTGCATACAAGCCAGGAGCAGTTATCAATCATTTCATTCACCATACACCGATCCAAAGCAGGTAGAAAGAATGCGGCGTAAGAAAATGTGCGAAGAAGAAACCGTGTTAAACTGTGTGGCCTTTATAGGGGGGAGTGAATTGGGAGAGCTTTTAATAAGGCTGAATATATCAGCATCACACTGCACAGTTGGCTGGCAAAGATTGATGCTGTAGGTGAGCAGTAACGCTGTATTTCTCTCTCTCTCCCACACACACACATACATACATATACTCCTGTTCTCCGGGACGCCAGTGACTGATGACTTTGTCTCCCCAAAAGTGACAGCAGGTCTCTGCAGCCTCCAAAAAGCCCATTTTAAAATCTCCGCCTCAGTCCCAGCAAAGTAACTCAGAGTGATAGAAAGCAATCTAAAGTTTGGCTGGGATTGGCCCAGAGTCAATGACAATGTGCAGTGGGAGAAGGCCTCAAAGAAATGAGATAACAATGTCTTGTGTCTTGTTATCTTACTGACAAAATGCGGTACATCTGAGGTAGCCACCCTCGGGGCCAACGACAGTTAAGGACAGGAGGGAGAAATGGAAGGGAATGAGACCTGATGTCCTCCAACTGCTTGCATTTTTTTTAAATACTCCTCAAAAATGTACTATTTGACAGTACAGTAATATCTGACAGTGACAGTACACACCACCAATGTAAAGCAGGAGGAACAGAGAAAAGCGATGCAGCAATTCATTTCCAGCCCATGTTCTAAATATAGCCTTGTCTATTCTCTCTCCCCAGCCTGTGAGGCGCTGGATTCACTTAATTGGATTACTACACACACTTTTCATTTCCTTTCTGGTTAGTGTTTAATGAAGTTTAGACAATCATACATCTCAGTTTATTCATTGTGGGCCTGTGGGCAACACCCAGCACAGTCAAACATTGCAGGACGGAGCAGTTACTGCAAAGCTCTTGAGAGCCTGGGTATTTTAACTTCAGGTATACAGAGGCTGGAAGCACGGTGATCGATACAGATGCAAAAAGTAAAAATAACCTGACAATAATGCACCGAGGAGGCAGAAAGAGGGAGAGAGAAAGAGAGGGTGCATAATGTTCTTCCATGGCTTGTGCAGTGAGTCGCATCTGCTCAAATGCGTTATTTTAGCTTTTAAAGGTTCAACGAATCCAGTTACGTATTCGCGTGTGGGTGAGTGCATATATGAATTCATATTTTAGACAGGAATGGATTTATCTTTTTAATCTTTATCAGCCTTCTTCTCTCAGTGCTTCTTGACTCGTATGCCACAGGTTTAACACGCAGAGAAGGGGATGTGTCCATTATCACGGTGCAATGAATAGCTCCTCCTGAAAGCTCCTCTTCACTCACACACCAACATATCAGTCAAATAGATTTACTGCTGTAGAGAAAGAGGGGGGGAAAAAATCCTGCCTGAGGTATAAACCGAGTCTGACAAGCACATCGCCCATTTTCAGATACAAGTCTCTGACAACTGTGACAGGCGTGAATTGTCCAACACTGTCACGATGTTTGCTACATCCATCCAATTCAGCACCGCAGTGCATTCTAGCAGACTGTGAACCGCATTAGTGAGATTTTGCTCCAATAAATCAAAGAATCTCATCCATGGAAGATTATACAAATACCTGTAATAGCTTTGATTGTTTATGATCGTTTATCATTTGTGGCTTGTGAATTTCAGGTGAAGCAACAAGAGAGTAAACTAGGTGCAAATGAAAATGCAAAAACCTAAGACAGGCTTGGATGGTAACGTACAGTGACTTACCACTTACAGGCTAACTCACTTAATCTTTACACAATAGGCCCCTATAGCCCCAGGCTATGTTTACACAACCTAACATTGCATGCATGATAATCACTTCAGTGTATGTGGAAAGAAGAAAAAGAACCAGGATGTTTTGCTGTGTATCTGTTTACGGTATGTGCATGTACAGTGTTACCAAGGAGGTACTGCTTTTGTAATCCGCTACCTGACTGGAAGGTAAACCCTGTGTGTGCATGTGTGCATGCAAGTGTGTGTTTGTATACGTATGTCTCACTAGCTGGGTGGACACGCTTGCGTGTATCGCATCCATCTGCTTCATCACATTTATCCTTCTGTGCTCTTTCCACGTCTACAGAATTTTCACTGTCTCTGCTGGAAATGTCACTAAATGGTCCCGTATTTGCAATATTCAGGCGAACAATACACTCAGTTCATGGCGGGGTTTTAGATTCGACATCTATTTCATGCATTTATCATGCACATGCTGTGCAAAATAAGCAGATATGTCAGCCGAATTATCCCTCTGCTTTTACATGCATCATGCACCAGTTTACACCAGGATAGTCCTAAAATACTGTGCGCCATACCAAAAGCATGGTGAAGCTAGAAGATCAATAAATAAATAAATAAGACATCAGTCCTTTTCT